>NC_057797.1:742197905-742244302 GCF_018294505.1 Triticum aestivum
CCCGGGTCGCCGCACCTCCGCCGCGGCCGCCGCCTTCCTTCCGCCGGCGCCCGCGCCCGCCGCGCCTGCCAAGGCCGGCGCCGACAACCGCCGCCGTTCGCCGCCTCGTCTCCCTCCTCCGCCTTCGCCGCACCCCTCCGGCCGGCGTGCCCCCATCTCCAAGTCCGGCGAGCTCCAAGTTACACTCCGGTGGCCCACCTCCGAATCCGGCGAACCTCGTGAACCGTGCCCCGGATCTGGATCTCAGATCTAGAAATTGCTCGGTTGACTTTTGCCCCAAAACCCTAATTATTTGCTCATGTTCATCGCATCGTAACTTTGCATCCGTAGCTCCGTTTTGGGTATATAGCATATCAAAATGTTCATCTCAGAGAGTACATCATTTCATCTCATTGCATCATTTTCATTTGAGTTCATCTTGGTGCCCGAAATGCTGTTAGAAGAGTGCTATTTGAGATAATTGTCAGATCTGCTGCTCCAATTAGATATTTATCATTTTTGCCATGATTATTGTGTGCATGATATGCCCATGAGCTCTACATGTGTTTTGTTATATGTTTTGCCATCTATCCAGAGGTGCAACCCATGTATTTTTGTGATGTGTGTGGTGACTAGCACAAGCTTGCAAAGTGAGGCATTTGTTAATGCTGATTTCAGGGACTTAGCATTTCCACCAAGTCCTTGACCTGTTTATCTCATATGGCCATATGTTCATGTTGTTTCTTAGTGATCCGTGCCTCTTTTGAGGATGATCAGTAAGGATGATTTGTTAATCTTGTAGTGCTCTATCCGTCCATGTCTTTGTTTGCAATTATGGAGCACCCTAGCTTGAGTCAATTGAGTTCTACTTTTGTCATTTCGTGAATCTGGGCAGATTGTCTACTTGTTAGCAATTTTGCCGAGGATGTTGTAGTTGATCTGTGCATGCTATGTTATTGTTCTTGTCATGTCTAACTTGTATTTTGTGTATTCTTGATGGGTGTATGCTTAGCTTGTCATGACTTGCTCTGTAGTGAGTGCATCGAGCTCGTAAACATGCCTACTTGATATCTGTTTCCAGCATGCTCCAGTTTTCACTAAGTCTGAGAACTGATTATGTTTTTGCCATGTTCACATGCTTGCAAATGTATTTTCTGATCCCTTTTGGCTGAAGGTCACTAAGGGACTTTTGTTAAGCTCTTTGAGTAGCTCCACGCCATGCTTTACTTTGCCATGTTCAGGTCCTATAGCATGTAGTTTTCATGCTCCAAAGAGTGCTACCTGATCTAAAATTCCAGACAAGTGTTAATTTCACTAAGTCTGAAATCATTTTACCAAATGCATTTTTGCCATGCTTGTTTGTACCTGTTAATGGATGAATTGGCCGTAGCTCAGTGCTAGACTTTTGTTAAGCATCATGAATGGATCCCTGCCATGTATTTTGATGCGATGTGTGGGTGCGGTAGCATGTTCATCTTGTTGCTTTTAGATGGCTACTTGCTGTTAATCGCAGAACATGGTCATATTTGAATTGCTTGCCATTTCCAAACCGTAACTCCGATTCCGGCGTTCTTTATATCGTTTTCAAGTGATTTCATCTCATCTTTCCAGTGGCACACTTGGATTTCCAAGTTTAGGCCAGGTTCATGCATTCCTTGTCAAATCTTGCATATGCATCACATATTGCATCCCGCATAGCATACCATCCTTGCATCATATTGTTTGAGCCTTGCACGTGGTTGATTGTGTCCTTGTTGCTTGTTTGTCTTGTTTGGATAGAGCCGGGAGACGAGTTCGCTAACCAGGAGCCCGTTGAGTTTGCTTTCGAGGATCCAGTCAACTCTGACAACTTTGCAGGCAAGATGATCATACCCTCGAAATCACTACTATCTTTGCTATGCTAGATGCTCGCTCTTTTGCTATGTCTAGGCTACGATGCCTACCACTTGCTTATCATGCCTCCCAAATTGCCATGTTCAACCTCTAACCCACCATGTCCTAGCAAACCGTTGATTGGCTATGTTACCGCTTTGCACAGCCCCTCTTATAGCGTTGCTAGTTGCAGGTGAAGATTGGAGACCGTTCCTTGTTGGAACATTATTTACTTGTTGGGATATCATTATATTGCCTTGTTATCTTAATGCATCTATATACTTGGTAAAGGGTGGAAGGCTCGGCCTCTCGCCTAGTGTTTTGTTCCACTCTTGCCACCCTAGTTTCCGTCATATCGGTGTTATGTTCCCGGATTTTGCATTCCTTATGCGGTTGGGTGATAATGGGAACCCCTTGATAGTTCGCCTTGATTAAAGCTTTTCCAGCAATGCCCAACCTTGGTTTTACCATTTGCCACCTAGCCTCTTTTTCCCTCGGGTTTCCGGAGCCCGAGGGTCATCTTATTTTAAGCCCCCCCCTGGGCCAGTGCTCCTCTGAGTGTTGGTCCAAACTAGAGTCCTGTGCAGCGCCCCCTCGGGGAAACTCGAGGTTTGGTTTTAGTTGTATGGAGCGCTCATCTGAGTGTGCCCTGAGAATGAGATATGTGCAGCTCCTATCGGGATTTGGCGGCACATTCGGACGGTGTTGCTGGATTTGTTTTAACTCGTCGAAGTGTCTTGAAGAACCGGGATACCGAGTCTGATCGGAACGTCTCGGGAGGAGGTCTATTCCTTCGTTGACCGTGAGAGCTTGTCATGGGCTAAGTTGGGACTCCCCTGCAGGGATTTGAACTTTCGAAAGCCGTGCCCGCGGTTATGGGCAGATGGGAATTTGTTAATGTCTGGTTGTAGATAACTTGAACCTTAATTTAATTAAAATGAATCAACAATGTGAGTTACCGTGATGGTCTCTTCTCGGCGGAGTCCGGGAAGTGAACACGATGTTGGAGTAATGCTTGCGCAGGTTGTCCTCTAGTTACTCGTTCGCGCTTTGCCTCCTCTTCTCGCTCTCCTTTGCGAACAGGATAGCCACCATATATGCTAGTCGCTTGCTGCAGCTCCACATATTTTCCTTGCCTTACCCTATAAGCTTAAATAGTCTTGATCGCGAGGGTGCGCGATTGCTGAGTCCCCGTGGCTCACAGATTACTTCCAAACCAGATGCAGTGCCTGATGACTCCGCTCCAAATGACGCGCTTGAGCTCAAGTGGGAGTTCGACGAGGACTCACGCCGATACTATGTGTCTTTCCCTGATGATCAGTAGTGGTGCCCAGTTGGGGTGATCGGGACCGTGTCGCATGTTGGGTTTATCTTTCATTTTGGCACCGTAGTCGGGCCATGAGTGTTTGAATGTTGTAATGCTATTTATGTACTTTGATTGACGTGGCGAGTGTAAGCCAATTATGTATCTCCCCTTTTATTATCTATATTACATGGGATGTTGTGATGATTGCCTAACTTGCGACATTGCTTTCAATGCGGTTATGCCTCTAAGTCGTGCCTCGACACGTGGGAGCTATAGCTGCATCAAGGGCGTTACAAGTTGGTATCAGAGCCTTCCCCGACCTTAGGAGCCCCCACTGATTGATCGTTTTTAGCGGTCGAGCTGTGTCTAGAAAAATGTTTTGAGTCATTTAGGAATTATATATAGGAGAGTTTAGGAATTCTTTTTCTTCCCAGTCTCCTCATCGCTCTGGTAAGGCATCCTGACATAGAGTTTTGACTTTTCTCTTCTCATATTTCACTAAAAAATTTTTAGGATCACGCGGGTATCTTGGAATCGTTCCGATGGTTTTGGACGAGAACATTATTCTTGGTGCCTCCTGTCTTTAGGGGTTGTGGCAGTGTCCCGGGGAGTTGAGCTCCGAGGTGTTGTCTTTACAATTTTATCGTTGCAGTTCTGGAATACCTGAGTTTAGTACGCCGACATCAAAAATCTCTTTTATGCAGTTCGTTGGTGAGATAACCTCGACGCCACCTAGTACTTGAAGGAAATATGCCCTAGAGGCAATAATAAAGTTATTATTTATTTCCTTATATCATGATAAATGTTTATTATTCATGCTAGAATTGTATTAACCGGAAACATAATACATGTGTGAATACATAGACAAACAGAGTGTCACTAGTATGCCTCTACTTGACTAGCTCGTTAATCAAAGATGGTTATGTTTCCTAACCATAGACAAAAGAGTTGTTATTTGAGTAACGAGGTCACATCATTAGTTGAATGATCTGATTGACATGACCCATTCCATTAGCTTAGCACCTGATCGTTTAGTATGTTGCTATTGCTTTCTTCATGACTTATACATGTTCCTATAACTATGAGATTATGCAACTCCCGTTTGCCGGAGGAACACCTTGGGTGCTACCAAACGTCACAACGTAACTGGGTGATTATAAAGGAGCATTACAGGTGTCTCCAAAAGTCGATGTTGGGTTGGCGTATTTCGAGATTAGGATTTGTCACTCCGATTGTCGGAGAGGTATCTCTGGGCCCTCTCGGTAATGCACATCACATAAGCCTTGCAAGCACTGCAACTAATATGTTAGTTGTGAGATGATGTATTACGGAACGAGTAAAGAGACTTGCCAGTAACGAGATTGAACTAGGTATTGGATACCGACGATCGAATCTCGGGCAAGTAACATACCGATGACAAAGGGAACAACGTATGTTGTTATGCGGTCTGACCGATAAAGATCTTCGTAGAATATGTAGGAGCCAATATGGGCATCCAGGTCCCGCTATTGGTTATTGACCGGAGACGTGTCTCGGTCATGTCTACATTGTTCTCGAACCCGTAGGGTCCGCACGCTTAAGGTTACGATGACAGTTATATTATGAGTTTACATGTTTTGATGTACCGAAGGAGTTCAGAGTCCCGGATGAGATTGGGGACATGACGAGGAGTCTCGAAATGGTCGAGACGTAAAGATTCATATATTGGATGATATGGTTAGGCCAAGGGGTCAAGCCCATGAGGCTTTAGATCGGTGCAAAAGGAGTTTTGCGGAGTCCAGGGGGCCAAACGCCGGAGACCCTGGCGTCTGGCCCTGGGCCAGACGCCGAGGCCCATGGCGTCTGGGCCAGACGCCAAGGATTGTGGCGTTTGGTCCTGGAGTCCGAGTGGGACTCTTGCCTTTCGGGAAAAACCGACTTTGAGGAGGCTTTTGCTCCAAGTTTCGACCCCGGGGCTCAACATATAAATAGAGGGGCAGGGCTAGCACCAAAGACACAACAATTGATCCCTTGGATCTCTTAGCCGTGTGCGGTGCCCCCCTCCACCATAGTCCACCTCGATAATATCGTAGCGGTGCTTAGGCGAAGCCCTGCGACGGTAGAACATCAAGATCGTCACCACGCCGTCGTGCTGACGGAACTCTCCCTTGACACTCGGCTGGATCGGAGTTCGAGGGACGTCATCGAGCTGAACGTGTGCTAGAACTCGGAGGTGCCGTAGTTTCGGTGCTTGATCGGTCGGGCCGTGAAGACGTACGACTACATCAACCGCGTTGTGCTAACGCTTCCGCTTACGGTCTACAAGGGTATGTAGACAACACTCTCCCCTCTCGTTGCTATGCATCACATGATCTTGCGTGTGCGTAGGAAATTTTTTGAAATTACTACGAAACCCAACAGTGGCATCCGAGCCTAGGTTACTTATGTTGATGTTATATGCACGAGTAGAACACAAGTGAGTTGTGGACGATACAAGTCATACTGCCTACCAGCATGTCATACTTTGGTTCGGCGGTATTGTTGGACGAGACGACCCAGACCAACCTTACGCGTACGCTTACGCGAGACCGGTTCCCTCGACGTGCTTTGCACATAGATGGCTTGCGGGCGACTGTCTCTCCAACTTTAGTTGAACCGAGTATGGCTACGCCCGGTCCTTGAGAAGGTTAAAACGGAGTCTATTTGACAAACTATCGTTGTGGTTTTGATGCGTAGGTGAGATTGGTTCTTACTTAAGCCCGTAGCAGCCACGTAAAACATGCAACAACAAAGTAGAGGACGTCTAACTTGTTTTTGCAGGGCATGTTGTGATGTGATATGGTCAAAGCATGATGCTGAATTTTATTGTATGAGATGATCATGTTTTGTAACCGAGTTATCGGCAACTGGCAGGAGCCATATGGTTGTCGCTTTATTGTATGCAATGCAATCGCGATGTAATGCTTTACTTTATTACTAAACGGTAGTGATAGTCGTGGAAGCATAAGATTGGCGAGACGACAACGATGCTACGATGGAGATCAAGGTGTCGCGCCGGTGACGATGGTGATCATGACGGTGCTTTGGAGATGGAGATCACAAGCACAAGATGATGATGGCCATATCATATCACTTATATTGATTGCATGTGATGTTTATCTTTGTATGCATCTTATCTTGCTTTGATTGACGGTAGCATTATAAGATGATCTCTCACTAAATTATCAAGAAGTGTTCTCCCTGAGTATGCACCGTTGCCAAAGTTCGTCGTGCCCAGACACCACGTGATTATCGGGTGTGATAAGCTCTACGTCCATCTACAACGGGTGCAAGCCAGTTTTGCACACGCAGAATACTCAGGTTAAACTTGACGAGCCTAGCATATACAGATATGGCCTCGGAACACGGAGACCGAAAGGTCGAGCGTGAATCATATAGTAGATATGATCAACATAACGATGTTCACCATTGAAAACTACTCCATCTCACGTGATGATCGGTCATGGTTTAGTTGATTTGGATCACGTAATCACTTAGAGGATTAGAGGGGTGTCTATCTAAGTGGGAGTTCTTAAATAATATGATTAATTGAACTTTAATTTATCATGAACTTAGTCCTGGTAGTATTTTGCAAATTATGTTGTAGATCAATAGCTCGCGTTGTTTCTTCCCTGTGTTTATTTTGATATGTTCCTAGAGAAAATCATGTTGAAAAATGTTAGTAGCAATGATGCGGATTGGATCCGTGATCTGAGGTTTATCCTCATTACTGCACAGAAGAATTATGTCCTTGATGCACCGCTAGGTGACGGACCTATTGCAGGAGCAGATGCAGACGTTATGAACGTTTGGCTAGCTCAATATGATGACTACTTGATAGTTTAGTGCACCATGCTTAATGGCTTAGAATCGGGACTTCAACGACGTTTTGAACGTCATGGAGCATATGAGATGTTCCAGGAGTTGAAGTTAATATTGCAAGCAAATACCCGAGTTGAGAGATATGTAGTCTCCAACAAGTTCTATAGCTAAAAGATGGAGGAGAATCGCTCAACTAGTGAGCATGTGCCCAGATTGTCTGAGTACAACAATCGCTTGAATCAAGTGGGAGTTAATCTTCCAGATAAGATAGTGATTGACAGAATTCTCTAGTCACCATCACCAAGTTAGTAGAACTTCGTGATGAACTATGATATGCAAGGGATAACGGAAATAATTCCCAAGCTCTTCGTAATGCGGAAATTGACGAAGGTAGAAATCGAGAAAAACATCAAGTGTTGATGGTAGACAAGACCACTAGTTTCAAGAAAAGGGCAGAGGGAAGAAGGGGAACTTCAAATAGAATGGCAAGCAAGTTGCTGCTCAAGTGAAGAAGCCCAAGTCTGGTCCTAAGCCTGAGACTAAGTGTTTCTACTGCAAAGGGACTGGTCACTGGAAGCGGAACTACCCCAAGTGATTGGCAGATAAGAAGGATGGCAAAGTGAACATAAGTATATTTTATATACATGTTATTGATGTGTACTTTACTAGTGTTTATGGCAACCCCTCAGTATTTGATACTAGTTCAGTTGCTAAGATTAGTAACTCGAAACGGGAGTTGCAGAATAAACAGAGACTAGTTAAGGGTGAAGTGACGATGTGTGTTGGAAGTGGTTCCAAGATTGATATGATCATCATCGCACACTCCCTATACTTTCGGGATTAGTTTTGAACCTGAATAAGTGTTATTTGGTGTTTGCGTTGAGCATGAATATGATTTGATCGTGTTTATTGTAATACGGTTATTCATTTAAGTAAGAGAATAAATTGTTGTTCTATTTATATGAATAAAACCTTATATGGTTACACACCCAATGAAAATAGTTTGTTGGATCTCGATCATAGTAATACACATAATCATAATATTGAAACCAAAAGATGCAAAGTTAATAATGATAGTGCAACTTATTTGTAGCACTGCCGTTTAGGTCATTTTGGTGTAAAGCGCATGAAGAAACTCCATGCTGATGGGCTTTTGGAATCACTTGATTATGAATCAGTTGATGCTTGCGAACCATGCCTCATGGGCAAGATGACTAAGACTCTGTTCTTCGGAACAATGGAGCGAGCAACAGATTTGTTGGAAATCATACATACTGATGTATGTGGTCCGATGAATATTGAGGCTCGCGACAAATATCATTATTTTTTGATCTTCACAAATGATTTGAGTAGATATGAGTATATCTACTTGATGAAACATAAGTCTGAAACATTTGAAAAGTTCAAAGAATTTCAGAGTGAAGTGAAAAATCATCGTAACAAGAAAATAAAGTTTCTACGATCTGATCGTGGAGAAGAGTATTTGAGTTACGAGTTTGGCCTTCAGTTAAAAACAATGTGAAATAGTTTCACTACTCATGCCACCTGGAACACCACAATGTAATGGTGTGTCCGAACGTCATAACCGTACTTTATTGGAGATAGTGCAATCCATGATGTATCTTACCGATCTACCACTATCGTTTTGGGGTTATGCATTAGAGATAGCTGCATTCACGTTAAATAGGGCACCATCAAAATCCGTTGAGACGACGCCTTATGAACTGTGGTTTGGCAAGAAACCAAAGTTGTCGTTTCTTAAAGTTTGAGGTTGCAATGCTTATGTGAAAAAGTTTCAACCTGATAAGCTCAAACCCAAATCGGAGAAGTGCGTCTTCATAGGATACCCAAAAGAAAAATGTTGGGTACACCTTCTATCACAGATCCGAAGGCAAATTCGTTGCTGAGAATGGATCCTTTCTAGAGAAGGAGTTTCTCTCGAAAGAAGTGAGTGGGAGGAAAGTAGAAAACTTGATAAGGTAATTGTACCTTCTCCTTTATTGGAAAGTAGATCATCACAGAAATTTGTTCCTATGACTCCTACACCAATTAGTGAGGAAGCTAATGATGATGATCATGAAACTTCAAATCAAGTTACTACCGAATCTCGTAGGTAAACCAGAGTGAGATCCGCACCAGAGTGGTACAGTAATCCTGTTCTGGAAGTCATGTTACTAGACCATGACGAACTTGCGAACTATGAGGAAGCGATGATGAGCCCAGATTCCGCAAAATGGTTTGAGGCCATGAAATCTGAGATATGATCCATGTATGAGAACAAAAGTATGGACTTTGATGGATTTGCCCGATGATAGGCAAGCCATAGAAAATAAATGGATCTTCAAGAGGAAGACAGACGCTGATAGTAGTGTTACTATCTACAAAGCTAAAATTGTCGCAAAAAGGTTTTCGACAAGTTCAAGGGATTGACTACGATGAGACCTTCTCACCCGTAGCGATGCTTAAGTCCGTCCGAATCATGTTAGCAATTGCCGCATTTTATGATTATGAAATTTGGCAGATGGATGTAAAAACTGCATTCCTGAATGGATTTCTGGAAGAAGAGTTGTATATGATGCAACCGGAAGGTTTTGTCGATCCAAAGGGAGCTAACAAAGTGTGCAAGCTCCAGCGATCCATTTATGGACTGGTGCAAGCCTCTCGGAGTTGGAATAAACGTTTTGATAGTGTGATCAAAGCATTTGGTTTTATACAGACTTTCGGAGAAGCCTGTATTTACAAGAAAGTGAGTGGGAGCTCTACAACATTTCTGATAAGTATATGTGAATGACATATTGTTGATCGGAAATAATGTAGAATTATTCTGTAAAGCATAAAAGGAGTGTTTGAAAGGAGTTTTTCAAAGAAAGACTTCGGTGAAGCTGCTTACATATTGAGTTTCAAGATCTATAGAGATAGATCAAGACGCTTGATAAGTTTTTTCAATGAGTACATACCTTGACAAGATTTTGAAGTAGTTCAAAATGGAACAGTCAAAGAAAGAGTTCTTGCCTGTGTTACAAGGTGTGAAGTTGAGTAAGACTCAAAGCCCGACCATGGCAAAAAATAGAAAGAGAATGAAAGTCATTTCCTATGCCTCAATCATAGGTTCTATAAAGTATGCCATGCTGTGTACCAGATCTATTGTATACCCTGCACTGAGTTTGGCAAGGGAGTACAATAGTGATCTAGGAGTAGATCACTGGACAGCGGTCAAAATTGTCCTTAGTGGAATAAGGATATGTTTCTCTATTATGGAAGTGAAAAAAGGTTCGTCGTAAAGGGTTACGCTGATGCAAGTTTGACACTAATCTAGATGACTCTAAGTCTCGATCTAGATACATATTGAAAGTGGGAGCAATTAGCTAGAGTAGCTCCATGCAGAGCATTGTTGACATAGAAATTTGCAAAATACATGAGGATCTGAATGTGGCAGACCCGTTGACTAAGATTCTCTCACAAGCAAAACATGATCACACCTTAGTACTCCTTGGGTGTTAATCACATAGCGATGTGAACTAGATTACTGAATCTAGTAAACCCTTTGGGTGTTGGTCACATAGCGATGTGAACTATGGGTGTTAATCACATGGTGATGTGAACTATTGCTGTTAAATCACATGGCGATGTGAACTAGATTATTGACTCTAGTGCAAGTGGGAGACTGAAGGAAATATGCCCTAGAGGCAATAATAAAGTTATTATTTATTTCCTTATATCATGATAAATGTTTATTATTCATGCTAGAATTGTATTAACCGGAAACATAATACATGTGTGAATACATAGACAAACAGAGTGTCACTAGTATGCCTATACTTGACTAGCTCGTTAATCAAAGATGGTTATGTTTCCTAACCATAGACAAAAGAGTTGTAATTTGAGTAACGAGGTCACATCATTAGTTGAATGATCTGATTGACATGACCCATTCCATTAGCTTAGCACCTGATCGTTTAGTATGTTGCTATTGCTTTCTTCATGACTTATACATGTTCCTATAACTATGAGATTATGCAACTCCCGTTTGCCGGAGGAACACCTTGGGTGCTACCAAACGTCACAACGTAACTGGGTGATTATAAAGGAGCATTACATGTGTCTCCAAAAGTAGATGTTGGGTTGGCGTATTTCGAGATTAGGATTTGTCACTCCGATTGTCGGAGAGGTATCTCTGGGCCCTCTCGGTAATGCACATCACATAAGCCTTGCAAGCACTGCAACTAATATGTTAGTTGTGAGATGATGTATTACGGAACGAGTAAAGAGACTTGCCAGTAACGAGATTGAACTAGGTATTGGATACCGACGATCGAATCTCGGGCAAGTAACATACCGATGACAAAGGGAACAACGTATGTTGTTATGCGGTCTGACCGATAAAGATCTTCGTAGAATATGTAGGAGCCAATATGGGCATCCAGGTCCCGCTATTGGTTATTGACCGGAGACGTGTCTCGGTCATGTCTACATTGTTCTCGAACCCGTAGGGTCCGCACGCTTAAGGTTACGATGACAGTTATATTATGAGTTTACATGTTTTGATGTACCGAAGGAGTTCGGAGTCCCGGATGAGATTGGGGACATGAAGAGGAGTCTCGAAATGGTCGAGACGTAAAGATTCATATATTGGATGCTATGGTTAGGCCAAGGGGTCAAGCCCATGAGGCTTTAGATCGGTGCAAAAGGAGTTTTGCGGAGACCAGGGGGCCAAACGCCGGAGACCCTGGCGTCTGGCCCTGGGCCAGACGCCGAGGCCCATGGCGTCTGGGCCAGACGCCAAGGATTGTGGCGTTTGGTCCTGGAGTCCGAGTGGGACTCTTGCCTTTCGGGAAAAACCGACTTTGAGGAGGCTTTTGCTCCAAGTTTCGACCCCGGGGCTCAACATATAAATAGAGGGGTAGGGCTAGCATCAAAGACACAACAATTGATCCCTTGGATCTCTTAGCCGTGTGCGGTGCCCCCCTCCACCATAGTCCACCTCGATAATATCGTAGCGGTGCTTAGGCGAAGCCCTGCGACGGTAGAACATCAAGATCGTCACCACGCCGTCGTGCTGACGGAACTCTCCCTCGACACTCGGCTGGATCGGAGTTCGAGGGACGTCATCGAGCTGAACGTGTGCTAGAACTCGGAGGTGCCGTAGTTTCGGTGCTTGATCGGTCGGGCCGTGAAGACGTACGACTACATCAACCGCGTTGTGCTAACGCTTCCGCTTACGGTCTACAAGGGTATGTAGACAACACTCTTCCCTCTCGTTGCTATGCATCACATGATCTTGCGTGTGCGTAGGAAAATTTTTGAAATTACTACGAAACCCAACAGTACTGGGGCGGGAGTTCGGGAGTATCGCCATAACTTGTATAACAGATTCTTTTCGAAGGTTGAGGTAGATGGTTTGCGAAGTTTTTCTCGGTTATGTGTTGAAGGATGGATACAGCTGGATTTAGGAATTGCTAGATTTGGGTGATATATTATGCTTCCCCTGTATCCCCAACACCTGATTACATAACCGGAAAGGTTCGGGAGTTTCATAGGTGGGAATTCTTGTAGCTCTAGTTCTTCTTCCACGTATAATTAGTTTGAGATTGGGATTTCTTACCGAGTATTCGTTCTTGATCCGTACCTTGTTGATTTATTTCTCTACCTAAATTCTAAGTGGCTTCTCAATTTATGGATATGTGACCATTTCAAGAGGAATGCATTCGTTCATTTTGTTCGGATGTGAAGACTTTATGTTGCAATTTTCATTCCGTTGGATTCAGCTTCATTTTATCTGTAAATGTGCTAACGGTGGTCAACCTCTTCATGATGGCTGCCGCTAAGAGCACCAATCAGAATCAGAATCAAGATCCGCCACCACCTCCACCTCCTCCGGAGGCATGGCAAGCTGTGATGGCCGCAACCAATGCAAACACACAGTTGATCATGCAAATTGTTCAAGAGCGCAATCAAGCGAACCAAGGCAACCAAGGCAATAATTAGAATCACTTTGCTACACTCAACCAGTTCCTTGCTAACGGGCCAAAGACTTTCAGCAATTGTGTTGAGGCAACTGATGCTGACGATTGGCTCGTGGATCTGTGCAAGCATTTCAAGTGCAGTAACGTCAGGCCTGAGGACTTCGTCAAGTTCGCATCCTTCCAACTCAAAGACCAAGCTGCAGAATGGTTCCAGCAGTACAAGGATTCCAGAGGTGGACGTGTTATTACCTGGGATGAATTCCGTCAAGATTTCAGAGCTCATCATATCCCCCAGAGCGTGGTTGAAAGCAAGCGTGAGGAATTCCGCAACCTGAAGCAAGGCTCTTTGTCTGTCTATGACTACAACAAGTTGTTTCAGAAGCTCGCCCGCTTTGCTAAGCAGGACATCCCTGATGAGAAGAGCATGATATACCAGTTCAGGGGTGGTCTCAGGGAAGAGATTCAGCTAGCACTTGTTCTCTTTGAGCCCTTGAGGTACGATGAGTTCTATAACATGGCACTGAAGCAAGAGGCCGCTCAACTGAGATGTGATGCTTCCAAGAAGCGAGCCAGAGATGCTACTCCTTCTTCCTCTACTCAAGTGGCCAAACAGCAGAAGTATTGGCTTCCTCCTCCTCTGTTCCGTCAGTCGTATCAGCAGAAGAGCAAAGGTGGCAGTGGATCTTCCCACCCACCCAACCCTGGCTTTCAGAACAAGACTTCGTCTCAAGCTCGAAGATCAAGTGCTCCATATCACCGTCCGCTTTCAGAGGACGTGCAACAAGTGCCAACAGAAGGGTCACTATGCCAACAAATGCTTCAATCAGAGGCGTCTTCCTCCTCCTCCTCCTGTGAGATCAACAAGTATAGCTATGGTCAAGCATAACCCCAAGAACGCCAAGGTCAACTTGATGAACGCAGCTCAGGCAGAGGACTCGTCAGATGTCATCATGGGTAACCTTCCTGTTAATGATATTCCAGCTAAAGTTCTTTTTGACACGAGTGCATCGCATTGTTTCATCTCGAGACCGTTTTCATCTAAGCATCGTTTGGCTTTGCAAATTTTGCCTAGTCCATTAGCAGTTGTCTCTCCCGGTAGGCGCATGCATGCTAACTCCATTGCTCCGGATGTTACTATCACTTTGGGTGACTACAAATTTCTATCTTCTCCAACGGTTCTTGGTGACTCAGATATTGATCTTATTCTCGGAATGGATTGGCTTTCATAGCACAAGGCGCATCTTGATTGTGCAGCCAGGCAGATTCAATTGACTCATTCGTCTGAGGATGTAATTGTCTTTGCCGCTCGTGATGATACCATCCATCTATTTTCTCTCAATGAGAAGGGTGAACTGGATGCTATCTTGCAAATTCTAGTCGTTTGCGAATATCAAGACGTTTTTCCAGAAGAGCTTCCAGGAATGCCTCCGCACCGGCCAGTTGAATTCGTCATCGATCTTGAGCCTGGCACGGAACCAGTGTGCAAGCGTCCTTACAAGCTCGGACCTGAAGAGTTGAAGGAGCTGAAGAAGCAACTCGATGCTCAAGAGAGAATGGGCCTCATCCGACCTAGTTCTTCTCCCTGGGGTTGTGGTGTTCTTTTTGTGAAGAAGAAGGATGGAATGGAACGACTTTGTGTTGATTACCGTCCATTGAACAAGAAGACCATCAAGAACAAGTATCCACTTCCCAACATTAACGAGCTGTTTGAACAACTCAAAGGTGCCCAAGTATTCTCCAAGCTTGATCTCCGTATGGGTTATCATCAGATTTGAATCCGTGAGCAAGATATTCCCAAGACGGCTTTCAGGACAAGCTATGGGTCATATGAATACACTGTCACGTCTTTTGGTCTCGTCAACGCTCCTCCGACGTTCTCTCGCATGATGAACTTCATCTTGAATGCCTACACCAATGACTTCGTTTTGGTCTATCTCAACGACATTCTGGTTTTCTCGAAGAACAAGGAAGATCATGCCAAGCACTTGCGTTTGGTAGTCGATAAGCTCAGGGAACACAAGTTTTACGCCAAGTTCTCCAAGTGCGAATTTTGGCTCGATGAGGTTCTTTATCTTGGTCATATCATCTCTGCCAAGGGCATTGCGGTGAATCCTGAGAAGGTGTCTGCAATTGTGAATTGGGAACCTCCTTAGAACATGAAGCAACTCCGTAGCTTCCTCGGTCTCGCAAGCTATTGTCGAAGATTCGTTGAAAACTTTTCTAAGATCGCGAGGCCTCTCTCAAATCTTCTCCAGAAGCACGTCAAGTACGTTTGGTCTCCGGAGTGTGACATTGCTTTTAACACTTTGAAAGAGAAATTGGTCACTGCTCCAGTTCTGACTCCGCCTGATGAATCCAAGCCGTACGAGGTCTTTTGTGATGCCTCTCTCCAAGGTCTTGGCGCAGTGTTGATGCAAGAGAAAAAAGTTGTGGCTTATACCTCTCATCAGTTGAAACCCAACGAGAAGAACTACCCCACTCATGATCTCGAGTTGGCGGCAGTTGTGCATGCTCTTTTGACTTGGAGACATCTCTTATTGGGAAGAAAAGTGGACATTTTCACTGATCACAAGAGTCTCAAGTACATCTTCACTCAGCCTAATCTCAACCTCAGGCAAACTCGATGGGTTGAAATGATTCAAGAGTATAATCCGAGTATCGAGTATACTCCAGGCAAGGCCAATGTGATTGCTGACGCATTGAGCAGAAAGGCTTACTGCAACAGTCCGATTCTCAAGCCTTATCAACCCGAGCTTTGTGAAGCTTTCCGCAAACTTAATCTGCAAGTTGTTCCTCAAGGTTTCCTCGCCAACCTTCAAGTCTCTCCTACCTTGGAAGACCAGATTCGCCAAGCCCAGTTTCTTGATGCTATGGTGAAAAGGTGAAGATTGGGATTGCCAAGAGTCAACCCAAGTACAAGTGCTACCGCCTTGATGACAAGGATACTCTCTTCTTCGAGGATCGTATTGTTGTGCCCAAAGGTGACCTTCGTAAAGTGATCATGAACGAGGCTCACAATTCTCTCCTCTCCATCCACCCTGGGAGCACGAAGATGTATCAGGACCTCAAGCAGGCTTATTGGTGGACTCGAATGAAGCGCGAGATTGATCAATTCGTGAATGAGTGTGATGTCTGCAGAAGAGTGAAGGCAGAACACCAAAGGCCAGCTGGTCTCCTCAAACCTCTTGCCATTCCAGAATGGAAGTTTGACCACATTGAGATGGACTTCGTGACTGGGTTTCCAAAGTCCAAACGTGGCAATGATGCTATATTCATTGTCATCGACAAACTCACTAAAGTGGCTCGCTTTCTGCCTATCAAAGAGTCAATCACTGCAGCTCAATTGGCGGAACTCTATACCTCTCAGATTGTCTCTCTGCATGGTATTCCACAAGTGATCTCTTCAGACCGTGGCAGCATCTTTACCTCCAAGTTTTGGGATTCTTTTCAGAAGGCCATGGGCACCAACATCCGCTTCAGCACAGCTTTCCATCCTCAAACTAGCGGTCAAGTCGAGCGTGTCAATCAGATTCTTGAAGATATGCTCAGGGCTTGTGTGATCTCCTTCGGCATGAAGTGGGAGGATTGTCTTCCTTATGCTGAATTCTCCTACAACAACAGTTTTCAAGCAAGTTCGGGCAAGGCCCCATTTGAAATTCTGTATGGCAGGAAGTGTCATACCCCTCTCAACTGGTCTGAAACCGGTGAACGTCAGCTTCTCGGAAATGACTTAATCACAGAGGTGGAGGAGATGTGCAAAGTCATTCGAGATAACCTCAAAGCAGCCCAATCCCGCCAGAAGAGCTACTATGATAGTAAGCATCATGATCTGGCTTTCGAGATTGGAGATCATGTTTACCTCCGCATCTCTCCAATGAAAGGTACTCGTCGCTTCGGTATCAAAGGGAAGCTTGCCCCCAGATACGTGGGACCTTTCAAGATTGTCAGCAAGAGAGGCGATCTCGCCTATCAACTCGAGCTTCCTTCAAACTTTGCAAATGTGCATGATGTGTTCCATGTCTCTCAGCTCCGAAAGTGCTTCAAGACTCCTGACCGCACCGTCAACTTCAAGGACATTGAGCTCCAAGAAGACCTTTCTTATCGAGGACATTGAGCTTCAAGTGCTATTCTTGAAGAGACTGAACGCAAGACTCGCAACAAGTCAATCAAATTCCTCAAAGTCAAGTGGTCACACCATTCCGACCGTGAAGCTACCTGGGAACGCGAGGATCACCTCCATTTTGAGTACCCGGCGTTCTTTCAGTCCTAGATCTCGGGACAAGATCCTTTCGTAGTGGTGGAGTGTTGTAACACCCCGGATGTGATTTACCCTATATGTACTCCAACTCTTGCCGTTTCCGGCGTTAAATTATTTTATTTTCTCGGGTTCGGGTTTTTGCCTCCGTGTGTTGTTGTCATTGTCATGCATCTCATATCATGTCATCATTTGCATTGCATTTGCATACGTGTTCATCTCATGCATTCGAGTATTTTCCCCGTTGTCCGCTTTGCATTCCGGCGCTCCGTTCTCCTCCGATGGTCATTTCTACCTTTCTTTTGTGTGTGAGGATCAAACATTTCCGGATTAGACCGAGACTTGCCAAGCGCCCTTGGTTTACTACCGGTAGACCGCCTGTCAGGTTTCATACCATTTGGACTTCGTTTGATACTCCAACGGTTAACCGAGGGACCGAAAAGGCCTCGTGTGTGTTGCAGCCCAACACCCCTCCATTTTGGCCCAAAACCCACCAAAACCCTATCCATCATCTAGAGTGTTCGATCACAATCGCGTGGCCAAAAACCGCACCTCATTTGGACTCTCCTAGCTCCCTCTATGCCTATAAATAGAGCCACTCCTGAAATTTCGGATCTCTTCCCCGAAACCCTAGCTCTCTTCTTCCTCCGTGCGCCGGACAACGTCCGCCGGCGCTGGACGTGTCCGACTTCCACCACCGCCGCCACGTGGCACGCCCCCATTCGCTGCCGCCTCGCGCCCACATCGCCGCCACCTCGGCCCGGGAGGCCCGGATCAGTCCCCCGAGGCCCATCGCCACCCGCGCCGCCCAGGGTCTTCTTCCGCCGGCGCTCGCCTGGCCGCTCGCCGGCGCCCGCGCCCGCCACGCCTGCCGAGGCCGGCGCCGACAACCGCCGCCGTTCGCTGTTCGACAACATATTTGCAAAGACAATTTAGACTATGTTCATGATAATTAAGTTCATCTAATCAAATTATTTAATGAACTCCCACTCAGATAGACATCCCTCTAGTCATCTAAGTGAAACATGATCCAAGTCAACTAGGCCGTGTCCGACCATCACGTGAGACGGACTAGTCAACATCGGTGAACATCTTCATGTTGATCGTATCTTCTATACGACTCATGCTCGACCTTTCGGTCTTCCGTGTTCCGAGGCCATGTCTGTACATGCTAGGCTCGTCAAGTCAACCTAAGTGTTTCGCATGTGTTCCGAGGCCATGTCTATACATGCTAGGCTCGTCAACACCCGTTGTATTCGAATGTTAGAATCTATCACACCCGATCATCACATGGTGCTTCGAAACAACGAACCTTCACAACGGTGCACAGTTAGGGGGAACACTTTTCTTGAAATTTTAGTGAGGGATCATCTTATTTAAGCTACCGTAGTTCTAAGCAAATAAGATTTAAAACATGATAAACATCACATGGAATCAAATAGTGACATGATATGGCCAATATCATTTTGCTCCTTTTGATCTCCATCTTCAAGGCTCCATGATCATCATTGTCACCGGCATGACACCATGATCTCCATCATCATGATCTCCATCATCGTGTCTTCTTGAAGTTGTCTCGTCATCTATTACTTCTACTACTATGGCTAATGCTTTAGCAATAAAGTAAAGTAATTACATGACGTTTATGTTGACACGCAGGTCATAAATAAATTAAGACAACTCCTATGGCTCCTGCCGGTTGTCATACTCATCGACATGCAAGTCGTGATTCCTATTACAAGAACATGATCAATCTCATACATCACATATATCATTCATCACATCCTTTTGGCCATATCACATCACAAGGCATATGCTACAAAAACAAGTTAGATGTCCTCTAATTGTTGTTGCAAGTTTTTATGTGGCTGCTATAGGTTTTAGCAAGAATGTTTCTTACCTACGCGAAAACCACAATGTGATATGACAATTTCTATTTACCCTTCATGAGGACCCTTTTCATCGAATCCGATCTGACTAAAGTGGGAGAGACAGACACCCGCTAGCCACCTTATGCAACTAGTGCATGTCAGTCGGTGGAACCAGTCTCACGTAAGAGTACGTGTAAGGTCGGTCCGGGCCGCTTCATCCCACGATGTCGCCGAATCAAGATAAGACTAGTAACGGCAAGCAAATTGACAAAATCGACGCCCACAACAACTTGTGTTCTACTCGTGCATAGAAACTACGCATAGACCTAGCTCATGATGCCACTGTTGGGGATCGTAGCAGAAATTTAAAATTTTCTATGCATCACCAAGATCAATCTATGGAGTAATCTAGCAATGAGGGGAAGGGGAGTGCATCTACATACCCTTGTATATCGCTAAGCGGAAGCGTTGCAAGAACGCGGATGAAGTAGTCGTACTCACAGCGATTCAGATCGCGGTTGATTCCGATCTAAGCGCTGAACAACGGCGCCTCCGCGTTCAACACACGTGCAACCCGGTGACGTCTCCCACGCCTTGATCCAGCAAGGGGAGAAGGAGAGGTTGGGAAGGCTCTGTCCAGCAGCAGCACGACGGCGTGGTGGTGGTGGAGGAGCGCGGGACTCCAGCAGGGCTTCGCCAAGCACTACGAGAGACGAGGAGGAAGAGGGGTAGGGTTGCGCCAACAGGGAGATTGAATCGTCTGTTGGGCTGCCCCTTTGACTCCACTATATATAGGGGGAGAGGGAGGGCTGCGCCCCCACCTAGGGTTCCCACCCCAAGGGGTGCGGCAGCCCTAGATCCCATCTAGGGTGGCGGCCACAAGGGGGAGAGGGGGAGGCGCACCTAGGGTGGGCCTTAGGGCCCATCTGCCCTAGGGTTTGCCCTCTTCCCCTCTTGGAGGCGCCTTGGGCCTTGGTGGGAGGCGGCCCAGCCGACCTAGGGGCTGGTCCCTTCCCACTATTGGCCCATGTAGGCCTCCGGGGCTGGTGGCCCCACCTGGTGGACCCCCGGACCCCTCCGGTGGTCCCGGTACACTACCGGTGATGCCCGGAACACTTTCGGTGGCCAAAACCATACTTCCTATATATCAATCTTTACCTCCGGACCATTCCGGAACTCCTCGTGACGTCCGGGATCTCATCCAGGACTCCAAACAACATTCAGTAACCGCGTACATACTTTCCCTATAACCCTAGCGTCATCGAACCTTAAGTGTGTAGACCCTACGGGCTCGGGAGTCATGCAGACATGGCCGAGACAACTCTCCGGTCAATAACCAACAGCGGGATCTGGATACCCATGTTGGCTCCCACATGCTCCACGATGATCTCATCAGATGAACCACGATGTCAAGGATTCAATCAATCCCGTATACAATTCCCTTTGTCTAGCGGTATGATACTTGCCCGAGATTCGATCGTCGGTATCCTGATACCTTGTTCAATCTCGTTAACGGCAAGTCTCTTTACTCGTTCCGTAACACATCATCCCGTGATCAACTCCTTGATCACATTCTGCACATTATGATGATGTCCTACCGAGTGGGCCCAGAGATACCTCTCCGTTTACACGGAGTGACAAATCCCAGTCTCGATTCATGCCAACCCAACAGACACTTTCGGAGATACCTGTAGTGTACCTTTATAGCCACCCAGTAACGTTGTGACGTTTGGCACACCCAAATCTCTCCTACAGTATCCGGGAGTTGCACAATCTCATGGTCTAAGGAAATGATACTTGACATGAGAAAAGCTTTAGCAAACGAACTACACGATCTTGTGCTAGGCTTAGGATTGGGTCTTGTCCATCACATCATTCTCCTAATGATGTGATCCTGTTATCAACGACATCCAATGTCCATGGTCAGGAAACTGTAACCATCTATTGATCAACGAGCTAGTCAACTAGAGGCTTACTAGGGACATGGTGTTGTCTATGTATCCACACATGTATCTGAGTTTCCTATCAATACAATTCTAGCATGGATAATAAACGATTATCATGAACAATGAAATATAATAATAATACCTAATTTATTATTGCCTCTAGGGCATATTTCCAACAGTCTCCCACTTGCACTAGAGTCAATAATCTAGTTCACATTGCCATGTGATTAACACTCACAGGTCACATTGCCATGTGACCAACATCCAAGAGTCTACTAGACTCAATGATCTAGTTCACATCACTATGTGATAAACACTCAAAGAGTTTTGGGTTTGATCATGTTATGCTTGTGAGAGAGGTTGTAGTCAACAGGTCCTGCCATATTCAGATCCCTATGTATTTCGCAAAACTTTATATCGTAGATGCTGCTACCACGTTCCACTTGGAGCTATTCCAAATTATTGCTCCATTATACGTATCCGGTATCTCTAATTAGAGCTATCCGGATAGGTGTTAAGCTTGCATCGACATAACTCTTTACGTCGAACTCTTTATCACCTCCATAACCGAGAAACATTTCCTTATTCCTCTAAGGATAATTTCGACCACTATCTGGTGATCCAGTCCTAGATCACCTTTGTACCCTCTTGCCAGACATGTGGCAAGGCACACATCAGGTGCGGTACTTCAGCATGGCATACCGTATAGAGCCTATGACAAAAGCATAGGGGACGACCTTCGTCCTTCCTCTTTCTTCTGCCGTGGTCAAGCTTTGAGTCTTACTCAACTTCACACCTTACAACTCAGGTAAGAACCCCTTCTTTGACTGATCTATTTTGAACTCCTTCAAAAACATGTCAAGGTGTGCGTTCTTTGAAAGTATCATCAGGCGTCTTGATCTATCTCTAGATCTTGATGCCCAATATGTAAGCAGCTTTATCCAGGTCTTCCTTTGAAAAACACTCTTCAAACAACAGTTTATGCTTTCCAGAAATTCTACATCATTTCGAATCAACAATATGTCATCCACATATACTTATCAGAAATGTTGTAGTGCTCCCACTCACTTTCTTGTAAATACAAGTTTCTAGCAAACATTGTATAAACCTAAAAGCTTTGATCACTCCATCAAAACATATATTCCGATTCCGAGATGCTTGCTCTAGTCCATAGAAGGATTGCTGGAGCCAGCATACCTTTTAGCATCCTTAGGATCGACAAAACTTTGATTGTATCACATACAAATCTTTCTTACGAAAACTGGTAAGAAAACTTGTTTTTGACATCCATCTGTCAGATTTCATAATCGAAAAATACAGCTAATGCTAACATGATTCCGACGGACTTAAGCATCGCTACAGGTGAGAAATTCTCATCATAGTCAACTCCTTGAACTTGTGAAAAGACTCTTTCCCACAAGTCGAGCTTCATAGACGGTAACATTACCGCTCACGTCCGTCTTCTTCTTAAAGATCCATTTATCTCAATGGCTCGCTGATCATCGGGCAAGTCCACCAAAGTCCATACTCTGTTCTGATACATGGATCCTATCTCAAATTTCATGGATTCTAACCATTTGTCGGAATACGGGCCCACCATTGCTTCTCCATACCTCGTAGGTTCATTGTTGTCCAACAACATGATATCTGAGACAGGATTACCATAACACTCAGGAGTAGTACATATCCTTGTCGACCTACGAGGTTCGATAGCAACTTGATCCAAAGCTTCATGATCACTATCATTAACTTCCTATTCAACAGACATAGGCGCCACAGAGAACATATTTCTGTGTTGCATCACTTTCTGGTTGAAATAAAGGTTCGACAACCTCCTCAAGTTCTATCTTCCTCCCACTCAATTCTTTCGAGAGAAACTCCTTCTCCAGAAAGGACCCGTTCTTAGCGACAAACAATTTGCCCTCGGATTTGAGATAGAAGGTATACCCAACTGTCACCTTTGGGTATCCTATGAAGATGTGTTTGTCCGCTTTGGGTTTGAGCTTCTTCGGCTGAAGCCTTAAGCATCGCAGCCCCAAACATTAAGAAACGACAACTTTGGTTTCTTGCCAAACCAATGTTCACATGACGTCGTCTCAACGACTTAGATGGTGTCCTATCTAAAGTGAATGCAGCTGTCTCTAACGCATAACCTCAAAATGAAACGGTAGATCGGTAAGAGACATCATAGATCGCACCATATCTCATAAGGTTCAATTACGACGTCCGGACACACC
This sequence comes from Triticum aestivum, assembly GCF_018294505.1. Taxonomy (NCBI): domain Eukaryota; kingdom Viridiplantae; phylum Streptophyta; class Magnoliopsida; order Poales; family Poaceae; genus Triticum; species Triticum aestivum. Next base: position 742,221,175 of record NC_057797.1, read on the forward strand.
ATAACCCAGTGGTGTTCCAGGTGGCTTCAACTGTGAAACAATTCCACAATGTCTTAAGTGATTGCCAAACTCATAACTCAGAAATTCTCATCGATCAGATCGTAGGAATTTGATCTTCTTGTTATGATGGTTCTTAACTTCACTCTGAAATCGCTTGAACTTTTCAAACGTTTCAGACTTGTGCTTCATTAAGTAAATATACCTATATCTACTCAAATTCTCAGTGAAGATGAGAAAATAGCGATATCCACCGCACGCTTCAATTCTCATTGGATCACACGCATCAGCATGTATGATTTCCAACAAGTCACTTGCCCATTTCATTGTACCTGAAAATGGGATCTTAGTCATCCTGCCCATGAGGCATGGCTCGCATGTGTCAAGCGATTCAAAATCAAGTGACTCCAAACATCCATCGACATGGAGTTTCTTCATGCATCTTACGCCAATATGACCTAAGCGGCAGTGCCACAAGAAAGTGGTACTATCATTATTAACTCTACATCTTTTGGCGTGAACATGTGTATTACCACGACCGAGATTCAATGAACCATTCACATAGGGTGCATGACCATGAAAGGCATTATTCATGTAAACAGAATAACCATTATTCTCTAACTTAAATGAATAACCGTATTGCAATGAACATGATCTAATCATATTCATGCTCAACGTAGACACCTGATAACATTTATCTAGGTTGAATACTAATCCCGAAGGCAGATGGAGCGTGCGATGGTGATCTCATCAACTTTGGAAACACTTCCAACACACATCGTCACCTCGCCCTTAGCCAGGCTCCGTTTAGTCCGTAGCTTTTGCTTCAAGTCACCAATAATAGCAACTGAACCGGTATCCAATACCCAGGTACTACCAGGAGTACTAGTGAGGTACACATTAATAACACATATATACTTTGTTGAAGTTTCCAGCCTTCTTATCTACCATGCATTTGGGGTAATTCCGCTACCAGTGACCGTTCCCCTTACAATAGAAGCACTTAGTCTCGGGTTTGGGTTCAACCTTGGGTTCCTTCACTAGAGCGGCAACTGGCTTGCCATCCATGAAGTTTCCCTTCTAGCCCTTGCCCTTCTTGAAACCAGTGGTCTTGTTAAACCATCAACACTTGATGCTCCTTCTTGATTTCTACCTTTTGTGGTCTTAAGCACCGCGAACAGCTCCGGGATCATCTCCATCCCTTGTATGTCATAGTTCATCACAAAGATCTAGTAGCTTAGTGATAGTGGCTAGAGAACTATATCAATCACTATCTTATCTGGAAGTTTAACTCCCACTTGATTCAAGTGATTGTAGCACCCAGACATTCTGAGCACATGCTCACTAGCTGAGCCATTCTCCTCCATCTTGTTGGCAAAAGAACTTGTCAGAGGTCTCATACCTCTCAACACGGGCATGAGCCTAAAATCCCAATTTCAGCTCTTGGAACATCTCATATGTCTTATGGCATTCAAAACGTCATTGGAATCCCGATTCTAAGCCGTAAAGTATGGTGCACTAAACTATCAAGTAGTCATCAGGATGTGTCTGTCAGGTGTTCACAACATCCACAGACGATGTTGTAGGGGTTTGCACCTCGAGCGGTGCATCAAAGACGTAAGCCTTCTGTGTAGCAGTGAGGACACTCCTCGGACTACAGACCCAGTCCGCATCATTGCTTACAATATCTTTCAACTTGGTCTTTCTCTAGGAACGTATTGAAACAGGGAGCTACAACGTAAGCTATTTATCTACAACATATTTGCAAAGACAATTTAGACTATGTTCATGATAATTAAGTTCATCTAATCAAATTATTTAATGAACTCCCACTCAGATAGACATCCCTCTAGTCATCTAAGTGAAACATGATCCGAGTCAACTAGGCCGTGTCCGATCATCACGTGAGACGGACTAGTCAACATCGGTGAACATCTTCATGTTGATCGTATCTTCTATACGACTCATGCTCGACCTTTTGGTCTTCCGTGTTTCGAGGCCATGTCTGTACATGCTAGGCTCGTCAAGTCAACCTAAGTGTTTTGCATGTGTTTCGAGGCCATGTCTATACATGCTAGGCTCGTCAACACCCGTTGTATTCGAACGTTAGAATCTATGACACCCGATCATCACGTGGTGCTTCGAAACAACGAACCTTCGCAATGGTGCACAGTTAGGGGGAACACTTTTCTTGAAATTTTAGTGAGGGATCATCTTATTTAAGATACCGTCGTTCTAAGCAAATAAGATTTAAAACATGATAAACATCACATGCAATCAAATAGTGACATGATATGGCCAATATCATTTTGCTCCTTTTGATCTCCATCTTCGGGGCTCCATGATCATCATTGTCACCGGCATGACACCATGATCTCCATCATCATGATCTCCATCATCGTGTCTTCTTGAAGTTGTCTCGTCATCTATTACTTCTACTACTATGGCTAACGCTTTAGCAATAAAGTAAAGTAATTACATGACGTTTATGTTGACACGCAGGTCATAAATAAATTAAGACAACTCCTGTGGCTCCTGCCGGTTGTCATACTCATCGACATGCAAGTCGTGATTCCTATTACAAGAACATGATCAATCTCATACATCACATATATCATTCATCACATCCTTTTGGCCATATCACCTCACAAGGCATATGCTGCAAAAACAAGTTAGACATCCTCTAATTGTTGTTGCAAGTTTTTACGTGGCTGCTATAGGTTTCTAGCAAGAATGTTTCTTACCTACGCGAAAACCACAACGTGATATGCCAATTTCTATTTACCCTTTATAAGGACCCTTTTCATCGAATCCGATCCGACTAAAGTGGGAGAGACAGACAGCCGCTAGCCACCTTATGCAACTAGTGCATGTCAGTCGGTGGAACCAGTCTCACGTAAGAGTACGTGTAAGGTCGGTCCGGGCCGCTTCATCCCACGATGCCGCCGAATCAAGATAAGACTAGTAACGGCAAGCAAATTGACAAAATCGACGCCCACAACAACTTGTGTTCTACTCGTGCATAGAAACTACGCATAGACCTAGCTCATGATGCCACTGTTGGGGATCGTAGCAGAAATTTAAAATTTTCTACGCATCACCAAGATCAATCTATGGAGTAATCTAGCAATGAGGGGAAGGGGAGTGCATCTACATACCCTTGTATATCGCTAAGCGGAAGCGTTGCAAGAACGCGTATGAAGGAGTCATACACACAGCGATTCAGATCGCGGTTGATTCCGATCTAAGCGCCGAACAACGGCGCCTCCACGTTCAACACACGTGCAACCCAGTGACGTCTCCCACGCCTTGATCCAGCAAGGGGAGAAGGAGAGGTTGGGAAGACTCTGTCCAGCAGCAGCACGACGGCGTGGTGGTGGTGGAGGAGCGCGGGACTCCAGCAGGGCTTCGCCAAGCACTACGAGAGACGAGGAGGAAGAGGGGTAGGGCTGCGCCAACAGGAAGATTGAATCGTCTGTTGGGATGCCCCTTTGCCTCCACTATATATAGGGGGAGAGGGAGGGATGCGCCCCCACCTAGGGTTCCCACCCCAAGGGGTGCGGCAGCCCTAGATCCCATCTAGGGTGGCGGCCACAAGGGGGAGAGGGGGAGGCGCACCTAGGGTGGGCCTTAGGGCCCATCTGCCCTAGGGTTTGCCCTCTTCCCCTCTTGGAGGCGCCTTGGGCCTTGGTGGGAGGCGGCCCAGCCCACCTAGGGGCTGGTCCCTTCCCACTATTGGCCCATGTAGGCCTCCGGGGCTGGTGGCCCCACCTGGTGGACCCCCGGACCCCTCCGGTGGTCCCGGTACACTACCGGTGATGCCCGGAACACTTCCGGTGGCCAAAACCATACTTCCTATATATCAATCTTTACCTCCGGACCATTTCGGAACTCCTCGTGACGTCCGGGATCTCATACGGGACTCCGAACAACATTCGGTAACCGCGTACATACTTTCCCTATAACCCTAGCGTCATCGAACCTTAAGTGTGTAGACCCTACGGGCTCGGGAGTCATGTAGACATGGCCGAGACAACTCTCCAGTCAATAACCAACAGCGGGATCTGGATACCCATGTTGGCTCCCACATGCTCCACGATGATCTCATCGGATGAACCACGATGTCAAGGATTCAATCAATCCCGTATACAATTCCCTTTGTCTAGCGGTACGATACTTGCCCGAGATTCGATCGTCGGTATTCCGATACCTTGTTCAATCTCGTTACCGGCAAGTCTCTTTACTCGTTCCGTAACACATCATCCCGTGATCAACTCCTTGATCACATTGTGCACATTATGATGATGTCCTACCGAGTGGGCCCAGAGATACCTCTCCGTTTACACGGAGTGACAAATCTCAGTCTCGATTCATGCCAACCCAACAGACACTTTCGAAGATACCTGTAGTGTACCTTTATAGCCACCCAGTTACGTTGTGACGTTTGGCACACCCAAAGCACTCCTACGGTATCCGGGAGTTGCACAATCTCATGGTCTAAGGAAATGATACTTGACATTAGAAAAGCTTTAGCAAACGAACTACACGATCTTGTGCTAGGCTTAGGATTGGGTCTTGTCCATCACATCATTCTCCTAATGATGTGATCCTGTTATCAACGACATACAATGTCCATGGTCAGGAAACTGTAACCATCTATTGATCAATGAGCTAGTCAACTAGAGGCTTACTAGGGACATGGTGTTGTCTATGTATCCACACATGTACTCCCTCCGTCCGAAAATAGTTGTCATCAAAATGGACAAAAAGGGATGTATCTAGAACTAAAATACATCTAGATACATCCCATTTTATTCATTTTGATGACAAGTATTTCCGGACGGAGGGAGTATCTGAGTTTCCTATCGATACAATTCTAGCATAGATAATAAACGATTATCACGAACAATGAAATATAATTATAATAACTAATTTATTATTGCCTCTAGGGCATATTTCCAACAAGACATTCATCAGTGGGGCGGACGATAAATTAAGAATATTATATCTCTTAATGTTATCTCTACCAATTAGTGTGTGCATGCTCTTAATATCAAAGTGGTGATTAAAATTAAATTAGAAAATAGGTCTCTGCGAGAAGACATCCTGTAAAATGGAGAAAGACATTATATATCTGTGCTAAGAGATCATTTTGTGGATAAGAAAAGACACAACTTTTTAGTTTCATCTCTATCTACCAACTCGGCAATTATGCTACATGGCATCGCTACAAGAAGATTGTCATCACTAGGGACATGACAATTCTTAATAAGACATCCTTCTCTTATGCATGGCACATTACCTTTTTTGGTAGGACATATGTTGTGTCATACCTCACATACATATAAATATACATGTTTATTAAAATAAATTACAGTGAACTCTATTTTTACCCCCTAGATTCATGTTTGCGATATAGTAATTACCCCATTTAGCAGTTTTCCCTAATCTTTAGCCAATTTAAGCAAATTTATGCCATTGGGTAATTTATACAATTGGGTGAAAATGTGGGAAGGCTGCTGAATGGGGTAACTGTTGTTACAAACGTGAAACTAGCACTACTAGGGAAACCCCTATAGGTAACCAATTAGTAGTAGCATGTCTTATTTGACCTGCGCTACTGCTACTTAGTAGTAGCGTGGGTGCAAACCCTGCGCTACTAGTAGGGCGTAGTAGTAGCGCGGGTACCGAAGGCACGCGTTACTACTAATTGGTCCTCATGGTGCCCCCCGAACTTGCCATAGTAGTAGCCCGGGGTATAAAACATGCGCTACTACTAATTAAGTGGATAGTTGTAGCACGAGTGGGATAACTCGCGCTACTACTATGGATAGACGAGGCCAGCTGGTGGGCCCCACTTAGTAGTATCGCGTCTACTCGAGGTCGTGTTACAACTAATGGGCTTAGTAGTAGCGCGGCACCCGTGCCTTGCGCTACTACTAAGCGCAGCACCCAACTACCCCCTCCCTGCCCCCTCCTTCTGCCTCTAGCTAGCTCTTTCCTCACACTTGCTATCTCTCTCTCTCTCCTTTGCTCGTCAACCATATCCATTAATGGCTAGCGATGTACATGCACTCCCCTTCCTCTCTCGCCACTCCACTTCATTAATGCATGGCTAGCTAGCTAGCTAACTACCACTCACTGGCTCTCTCCCCCTCTCCACTAGTATAGCCTTATCTCCAAGTAGATCTACTAAGCTAGCTACCTCTTCACTCATCAAATGAACTAAGCCAGCTACCGCAACATGACCGTCCTCTTTCGAGACAGGTGAGTAAATAATATTGTTGTGCAAGAATGGAATTAGTGTGTGTGCGATATGACTGAATAGTGCGTGACCATGATGAAATTGAGTAATTGTGTGTGACATGAGTTCCCTATGTTTTGTCGAAGTGTGCGTGACCATGATGAAATTGAATACTTATGTGTGACATGTTTTGCCTGTGTTTTGCCAAAATGTCGATTTATTTTCATTTTTCAGCAAATTTCGGGCAAGCACAATATGTCCCATTTTTAGGGAAGGTCATGCCGAATTTTTGTATGACTTCCACGCATGGTTATAATTCTTTTGCTTATATTGCGCAGACGATGAAGGTCAATGGAAGGATTGTGGATAAATACTGGCGATCCGCGGTGGCCGACATGTATCAAAATAAACGCAGTGAGAAAAAATGTATGTATCGAAGATGCAAAGAATGAGTCTGGATCGACCCCTTTTTATCTGGCCGTTTGAAGGCACACCTACTCATGCATGGTTCCATGAATGGCTATACTCGGTGAATAAGTAAAGATGATGAGGACGTCGATGGGGCAGGCAATAATGAGATGGGGCCAGATGAAGAGATGACCGGCGGACATGAAGAAGAGGTCGGACATGGAGAAGACGCGGACACGCCGCAGTCTTTGTTGCTAATAAGTTCGGTTGTGCAGGACTCTCATGTTCAAGACCTGCTTCGCAAGAAGATGACTAGTGACAGAGGTGCTTCTAGAGAGGAGGCGAAGCTAGCACAACTAAAGTAAGACTCGAAGGCTTCATTGTATGATGGTTGCGATCACGAGGAGACCCGCTTGAGTTTCACGATCAATCTTCTAAAGATGGAGGCAAAAACAAATGGAGCGACGCAAGCCTTGATATGCATTTTAGGTATCTACATAAAGTTCTTCCCGCGGGAAATGTGTGTCCTACTAGTATCGAGGAGGCCAAGAAAATTGTGTTCCCTCATAATTTACCGCACATTAGATATCACGCATTCATCAACGATTGAATCATTTATCGGAACGAGCACACGGAAAACACCAACTGTCCAGTGTGCAATGATTCTTCTGATACAAGGAGGATAGAAAGAAAGCTCCTCAAAAAGTTTTATGGTACTTTTCGATCACTCCCCGTCCGTAGCGGTATTTCATAGATCGTAAGGAAGCAAAGCTCGTGTGTTGCGCGTAGACATGGTGAAGCCAAATGATGGAGATGATCCGAAGCTGAGACACCCCGTAGATGCTAGGCAGGAGAGCATTAAACATTGAACTTTGAACTTTCGCTGAAGAACCAAGGAACATCGTGTTTGGTGTGAGTACTGATGGCATCAATCCGTTTGGCAACCAGAATACCGATCGTAGCACATGGCTATGAAGATGATCTTCGGTGAGGACATCCTTGCTGCCAGCATGGCTGAAGTGCGCCTTGGAGCAGCAGGTCCTGTCACCAGCGTTCAATACAAGACGGACACAGACGGCTGCATATCTTTCTATGAAGTCGGCTGGAGGAAATTCCTGAGGGTAAAGAGATGAGTAAGGGTTGACACAACAGTGATCATCACGATAAGGAACAATAGGAACAACAACTTCCAAATGATCGTTGTTGGAGACATTATTTAGAAATAAGGTCCAAATCAAATATCTCCAAGCCGATGAACTCTTTGTTACTTAGTTAAGATACATATGATACTTTGGTGTTGATTTGTTAACTGGAACAAATTTGAAGTGTTATGAAGAGTACTAATTAATAGTGAACTTGCATGCCTAAGCTTGCAATGAGTGCTTTATTTGCTTCTAGTATTGAATTTCCTAAATTGGTTCTACGCAAAACGCAGCCATGGCAGCACAATTATTGTCGTGGCTGCAAAAAATTTAATTCGCATGCCTAAGCTTTCAGTGGCAGGGGCTCTAATCAACCCGCCACTGCAACACGAAGAAGCAATGGCGGGCACATGTTCGCCGCCCGCCACTGCAGTCTCTATCACTGGCGTGTTTGCCCGCCACTGCTGAGTCTCTACCAATGGCGGGCGGGCGCTCCACTGATGCGGTTATAGCAGTGGTGAGAGGTCGGTGGCGGGCGCCCCTCGCAGCCTATTCTGCCACCGCTAGGCATTCCTGCAGTAGCGGTGTCAATTCGGGTTAGTTTCATTCAAATCCTGCAAATTATAAATCAAACCAAGAGTAAAAGTGTTTTGAAAAGTCAATACATTGGAGAAGTACCAAGCTATAGTGTCACGACCCCACGCCTTTCACAAACCTAGGTGTCATTTTTCCGGAAAGGCCATAGGCGACATCTAAGAAGTGATTAATGATGATGATGTCCTTGTAGTACTTTGTGTGCGACAACATTGAACTTGTGTGCGACGAAACTGTGATTAAACGATCTTCCTAAATTTGCGCAGCACTCTAGTTTGGGTACGATGAACTTTATTATGTTTACTATGTTGCTTCTATTCGCTAACATTTTAACTCTTTCTCTTGGTGTTGCTTAAGTACTATGTTGCATATTATCTATGAATTTTCTTATGACGCATCTGTGTTAGGGATATAGATGACCAAAAAGTGGTATGCCGTGTATAGAGGGAGGGTTCCAGGAGTCTACGACGAGTCGCAAGAGTGTCAGGCCCAAGTGGATCGCTACTTGGGCAGCAGCCACAAAGGGTTTGAAAGTAAAGGCGAAGCAGAAGTTAGTTACTTGAAGTTCACACTAGCGGGAGAGAGGAAAAAGAACCGGCTGAAGAACTTTCATAATCCCTTTCTTGCTCAACGTGGTCATTTTTCTATTGTATGTGATCATAGTTTAGATCGATGATGAAACATGTGTACGTGATCATGTAGTTGTATTCGAGACTTGTAATAACTTGTATCACTATTCCGATGATGATGAGACATTGTTGTATCACTATGATGGTGTGATGATGAAACATTGTTGTATGTATATGTTGGACTATATGAAAACATGTATAATTGAAGTATAAATACTGCATAAATACGTAGAAGAAGAAAACATAAATATTAAAATTAATAGTAGTAGCACACTTTTTAGGGTAATAGTAGCACAGTGCCCACACTACTACACAGAGGTAGCAGTAGCACGGAGGCCACACCCACGTTACAGCTCAGTATAATAGTAGCGCATGTGGCACCCGCGCTACTATACTAACAGAAATAGCAATAGCACGGGGTGGCACCCGCGCTATTACTATCCTGTTAGTTGTAGCGTGATAGTAGTAGCACGTCCTAGCAGTTTAACCTGCGTCACTACTGCTTCTCCCTAGTAGTGACATCTCTTAGCAGGAACTGCAAATATTTTTTTTCTTGTTTTTGTGGTATTGTTAATATAGCACCATTGAGGCTACAACAACGAAATGACGCAATAGATTGCATTGCTTGATCTAAAAACCTAGAACCCCCGGCGCACCACCAAGAGCGGATCCAAGAGGGCGACGAAGGCAGCGGTGTCCAGCGGCGAGGAGTATGCGCTGACGCGGCGCCACCATGCTCCGATGGAGAAGAGCGCACTAAGGTCGTGAAGGAGTGATTTGAGGCGACTGTGGGTTGCTGCGAGCCAGTGCTGCTACGGCGTCGCCATGCTGCAAGTCAGATGCTGCAACCGTGTTGCGACGCTCCGGCGGTGCTCCGATGTGGTGCTCCTAGAGAATGTTTTGCTGTGTGGGGCTGCATGTGGCGGCCGGCGTTTGTTTATGAACAAACGCATCTAGCGGAAGACGACTAGTGATGATTCAGTCGTGGACGTGGGTGTACAAGCAGACGGTTGTGTTTGTGTGCATCCAACGGCTGATTAGGCCTTTTTTTGGGCTACGTACATCCGGATTGCGCATGGCACGAGATCTAAAAACCTAGACCACCCCCCGCGCACCACACCCAGATCCCGCGGCGTGGCGAATTGAGGCGCAAGAGAGCGATGTCAGGCGAGGAGGGTTCGTCGAAGGCGCGCACCACCAGGAGCGGGTCCAAGAGAGCGACCAAGGCAGCGGTGTCCGGCGACGAGGAGTATGCGCTGACGCGGCGCCACCGTGCTCCGATGGAGAAGAGCGCACTGAGGTCGTGCACCACCAAGCGAAAGGCGGAGGAGTCTGTCCGCATCAGCAGGAGTAAGGCGGCGGCGCAGGGAGCGGCGGCTGCCAAAGGCGATGATGAGGAGGTTCCTGCGAAGAAGGGCCGGCTGCCGCAGGAGGAGATCCATCGCATCATCGCCCGGGATCAGGATAGGGACCGTCTCCCCATCGGCATCGTGGACCTGAAGCGACGCAACCCTGACTTGATTCCGTCGCCGGAAGAGGAGATGGACGAGGAGATGATGGACCTCTACGTGGAGGCGCGCGTGACTTACCAGGTTCGGGAGCGTTTCCCAAAATTCCGGGCCTGGGTCCGCAGCGAGCACCTGAAGAAGGGCTATGTCGAGGTTGACAATGACATCCTCGTTGGATTGGAAGATACCAAGGCATGGGAGGAGGAACTTAAGGGCAGACTTAGACGCAGGAAGAATTTAAGGCAGAGCAAGCCCCATGCATGAGATAGAAAGATCATCCTACCTGTGTTTGCCATCTGCCTGTGATGATGCAGTTTAAGTTTATCCATGGTGTTTCTTATCTCTTTTTATCATCTCTACTACGTAGATGTTATCATTATTGTAACTGATGTACGCCTTGTATAACATGTTTAACTATGAATGAAATATCCACCAGTTTGGCATTGAAAAAACACATGGAGGAATCCCACTATCACTAGCAACACTTATCGCCCAACACCTTGATGTATATCCGCAAGAAGAAAGGTTCCAAAGACAATAAGGCATACTCTTCCAAATGAGTGCCGTGGATTGCAGTATTATTGTGCGGCGTCGTCCTTTATTGTACGAAAATGCCAATGGCACGAGCGTTGTCTTGCCACCGACAATCATTCTGGCCAACGTTCCTGCCTGGCAGTCATGTTTTCAGATGTAGCAATTGGAGGCATCAGTATGTCCCGTTGGAAACAAGGTAGTAATAATTTTCTCGATCCCATCATGTTTCCTAAGAGATTTCTACGAACTTACAGAGAACTTACGATCTAGCTAGATTCAGTTTAAAGTAGTCGTCATTAACATCAACCTCTGGTTGAGCTACTTGGACCCCATCTGCGAATGAGTGAGCAACAGGAGTACTGCATCTTAACGGAAAAGTTGAAGCGGATTGCCTAAAGGTGCCACTGGACATACATGGAATGAAGGCGCTGACAAGGGAGCAGCTGAAGATGCGCCGAAAAGGCAACGTAAGAACAAAAGAGCAGCTCCTCGGACCGGAAAAGGCCAAAAGCAATGTTTCATTCAGAAACCAAAAAATATGCCGGGACACGACCACGTTCATGCTCCTTTATCGTGGTTTGAAGATAGCGAAATTTAGAATTAATACACATGTTGATGGATGCTTCTGTGGGGACGAAATCATTTTTTAGGTGCTGTGGGTCTGAAATCTTTGATAAAACTCTGACATGGGTAGTCGATCTTAGCCTGTATCTTTTGTTGCTCGAGGAAAATCATTTGACCTTCAACGGACATCATGTTCCACGAACCCAAAAAACAGTCAAATCTCTGATAGAACTGTGAAATGGATCTTTGACAAATCATTTTGATACTATTCTAAACACGAGGTGTACTTGATTCGACTTTCAACGTACATCATGTTCCACGAACCCAAAAAGAAATCATGTTCCTGAGTTCCTCCACTTGTTGCACTAGACAATATAATCAAACAGAAACTCAGAGGAAAAAAAACACGTTAACCGTTTGAAGTCGCTTCCATGTTCCATCTAAAGAATTGAAATTGAAGCGTGTGTTATAGTGTAACAAATAAACGAAGAAGAAAAAGGGAGATAGTGCCTGTTGTCTGACCGGCAGCTACGTGTGATTAACCAAACCCTCTCGAGTTAATGCAGGTTCAGGCGGCCACAGATTCAACTAGCACTGTGTTTTGGGGCTTTTGGGCACCGGCGTGTCCAAGCTAATTACTCTAATTTTAGTATTTTTTTAGTATAATTGTGGACAGTACTCAACTGAATCTTGGACTGTCTAGACAGGCAATCGCACTCCGTCAGAAGAAACACGCAAAGGGTTAATGTGGAGCTTTTTTATGGGTTAATTATCCTTTTGCCCTCAGTGGTGTCCATGTGCTCAGTTTTGCCCTCAGATGCAAATTGTCCTCAGTTTTGCCCCTAGTCCGTGCGCACCAACTGTTCCGTGAACTCTGCCGTCTCCGTCAGGTCAACCTTTTGACTCGGCCCTTACAGGTGGGACCAGGCGGCAGAAACGGCCAATTTTATTCAGACCGTTGCACGCGTGGCTTGTGGGACCCAGCAAAGAGCCGTTGAGCAGAGAGCCGTTGGCGGGTGTGCTATATAAGCGGGCGACAGCGGCGGTGACCACGGCGACAGAGAGCACGGCGGTGACCACGGCGAGAGAGAGAGAGCACGGCGGCGGGAAGCTAGCTGTGGAGGGCGCGGCGGTGGGAAGCTAGCAGTGGAGGGCGCGGCGGCGTTGAGATCCCCTTCGGCTCCGAGCTCCATGTCTTCCTCAAGCTCCCGCGCCACCTCGCGGATGCAGAGCTGGGCGCGTGTGGACATGCCTGTCTTCGTCTGTCCGCGGTGCCGGGCGGGCGTTGATCGAAGGGTTTCTCAGACACCGAGGAACCAGAATCGTCCGTTCTACGTGTGCAGCGAGAATGGGGTAAGAATCGGGGCAATTGCACCATTTTCGTCGTCAGGATGTTTGAGCAATGGGTTGATCTGTTTAGTGTTCATGCAGGTGACATGCTTCTTTCTTTGGGTCGATGCTCTGGCCAAGACTCCGATGAATGAACTGCAAGAAGAGCATGAAGAATGGTTGCGCATGCTGCCACGAACGGCAGTGGCCACACCATGAGCTCCGGAAGAAGAGATGAATGGCGAAGCACGCACTGACAGAGAGCTAGCTATTGAGCTTAGGATGTTGAAGAAGAAGGTTAGGAAGCTTGAAGATCAAGCATTACCAATACCCATTTGCAAATACTTTTGGGCATTTGTAGGTATGGTAATCGCACTGGTTGTAATGTTGAAAATGTATGGAAAGGCATGAATTATGAAGGAATTTGTAATCTTGCAATTGTTTGAGAAATTCACCTAGTTTAAATGTTGGTTAAAGTTGTTTAAATGTTGAAACAAAAAGATAAGAAGTGACCAACATTTAAATATGTTGGAAAAAAAGAGAAGAAATTAGGAATTCAGAAACTTTTGATCAATGAAATGCAGCTCTCTGCTCTGCCTTTCTGTCCGAAAAAAAGGTTGCTCTTGGGCCAAATTCAGAGCGTAGAGCCAAGTGCAGGCTAGACTAATGGGCCAACTGCATCCAATTAGGCCCATTCAGGGGTTTTCTTGCGTATTTTTTTGTTTTCTATTCTGATTTAATTTAGGCAGTAAATCATAATGCTGAAACTTTTTGTGGAAGCTAATTGAATTATTCCGGAGCCAAACAATTAAGGTTAGAAATTTTTTGGAGCTGTTAATTAATCCAATTCAAATAATTTAAATCAAAGACCAAAATGTCATGGAAAATGTGCCTCAGCTCTGGTAGAGGTTTACGCCAGGTGCCAAAATAAATGAACATTTTTTAAGGGCATTACATTGAGGAAAACATAATATGTATAAAAAAATGAAGGATGGAAAATGCACAAAAAATTGGTGCGGCTGGGGACTCGAACCCAGGACCGCGTGGGTTTGTGGTGTTTAGGGCTGCGCTGGTAACCGCTAGGACAGATGGCAAGACTTTGACATAGGTAGGGAAGGAAGGTATACATAGTGAGACTGTGAATTTTTTTTTAAAAAAATAGTGAGACCGTGAATGTTTGCACACGCGTGAGAGTGGTTTTCCTTTGTTTTGCACTTAAATTTTGGAGGGTTGGAAGGTTGAAAATGTATGTTGCACTACCACATGATTTTGGTCAGAGTGGCACTTGGTTTAGGGTTAGAGTGGCACTTGGTTTAGGATTTAAAGGGAATAAATTTACATGTTAGTTCATGACTTTTTGTTTGAATGAAACAGAGGGCTTCTCACCCCCTACGATTTTCATTAATGAAAACCACAAGTTCTTGAACTTCATGACTTGTTTAGGGAAGAAATGATAAGTTTGGGCACGGACATTTTTTAACACACATAATGAGATAGAACACACTGTACCATTACAATAACCTTGAAATAGCCCACACACGGAGCTCCCTCTCCACGAGCACGCCCGGTGGGTAGCGCAGCTCCGGCACCACAGGAGGACGGCGGAAGGTCGGCCCGTTGAACTGCATCTTCTTCACTTGGTCTCGCTTGGGGAGGGCTTGGTCGCTTGGGTGTTTGAAGTTGGAGAGGATCGGATCTGGCTTGTGGGTGGGAGAGGAAGAGAGGCACCCCATTTATAGGCCTGTGGGTGGGAGAGGAAGAGAGAAAGGATGAGAACGGTGCGTGCGTGAATCCGGACGCGTGTGTGTATCCGTTACGTTTTGCACACTTAAATTTTTGCACGAAAACGATGCATCTTTGACCGGGCAGTGCATGTGAACCGCTGCCCTGAACCACTGCCCTGAACCACCTAGCTCGCCTCGCTAGCCTAGCTCGCCTAGCTGGCCTAGCGCGCCTCGCTCGCCTCACTCGCATGCATGCACGTCGCCGCCTCCCGCGCATGCGCAAACCCACGTAGCCGCCTCCATGCATGCAAGGCCTGGAAAGGCTGAGACGGGCTATTTACTGCGATCTCAGGCCCAGACAACGAGACGGCCCAACGGTCCATCCAGCGCGTCCGATATTTGTTAAAAAAACAATCTCCCAGCCAATCAGATTGCATCTCGCGGATCGCCCCCCTCCTCCCCGCAGATTTCTTCTAGAAGGGTTAGATCGACGGCCCTTGATCACCGCTAGGGTTAGATGAACGGTCCTTATTCAGCGCTAGGGTTAGCGGGGTTTGGGAGGGGTTTGGAGCAGTCAAAGCTATGTTTAACCAGATTTCAAATGAGCATAATAAATTAAATAAAAATCAGAAAAATGAAAAACCTGCGCACATAGTCTTCTTATGTCATATACTAATGATTTAAGTTGATAAACAAGCTTTACATACATTTAAATGATAAGTTCATGTGTATTGTATGATATCTCGAGTATCTCAAACTCTCTGGTATGAAGTGAAGAGAAGTGTTTTGGGGAAATGAACATGAAAATTTCAAAAAACTCACCACAGCTTCATTTTGGAGTGACTAAGAAGGATCCAGGCTTAGTTTTTCATTTTGATGTTTTACACTTGTTTAAATCTTGGTCAAAGTTAAGTTTGACCAGAATTCAAATGAGCAAAACAAATTTAAAAAAATCAAAAAATGGAAAAACCAGCGCACATAGTCTGTACATATAGAATATATGTGTAGGAAAGTTATTTGGCTGATTTAGATAAGGTCGAAAAAAACCTTGCTTAGAAATGAGGCCGTTTACCCTACCTTTGGACCCCTCTTTTTAGCACATTTTTCATGAAAATTTCAAAAACCTCACCACAACTTCATTTTGGATTGACTAAGAAGTATCCAGGCTTAGTTTTTCATTTTGATGTTTTAGACTTGCTTAAATCTTGGTCAAAGTTAGGTTTGACCAGAATTTAAATGAGCAAAACAAAATTCAAAAAAATCAAAAAAAGGAAAAACCATGTGCTCATTCAAACATCATCCAACAGATATTTAAACATCATGTCAAACATACTTCTAACATAGGTCCAACATCATCCAACAGAAATACAACATGTCAAGTGATAAATGTTTCATAATACAACATCATTCCTTATTCATAATGTTTCATAATTGTTCATAGATAGCGTTGGGGCTTCTGTCTGTTCCTTGAGCTTCTTGCCATCACTTTGCTCCTCGTGCACCTTGTGCTCATTGTTTCTTCTCTTCTTCTCTTGGTTGTCGGTACCTTGCGCGTCTTCTTCAAACCTACCATAGAGTTGTACAAAACATAAAGGGTCCAAACATAAACGGTAATGAGATCGTGTCAAGTGATAGATGTACAGTAGTATTTGACCCTTGCAAGATTTACATACCTAGCAGAACTCACAACAACAGAAGGTTGGTCACCATTTGGAGCCTCACTTGGATCACCATGATCACCATTTAGAGCCTCACTTGGATCACCATTTGGAGCCTCACTTGGATCATCATTTGGAGCCTCACTTGGATCACCATGATCACCATTTAGAGCCTCACTTGGATCACCATTTGGAGCCTCACTTGAATCATTATTTGGAGGATATTTTGGATCATCGTCAAAATCATGCGGCTGTTGACCATCATCATTTGGAACCTCGTCAAAATCCTCATCTGATGCAACCGGTTGTTGACCATTATTTTCATCATATGTTGAGGCAACCGGCTGTTGACCAACATTTTCATCATCTGTTGAGGCAATCGGCTGCTGACCAACATTTTCATCGAAGCCTTCATCGAAACTCTCTCCGAACGCTGGATCTACTGTGTTATCACAATACTTACCGAAATGACCAGACCCACCACATCTTGTGCACTTACGCTTCCTCGCTCCAAGTCCAGCTCCTTCGCTGCGAGGTCTTATTCGACTCTTCCTTGGTCTACCTGCTGCTCTCTTTAGAACTAGAGCGCAAAGCATGAATCCAGGGTCCACCATGTCCCATTGTTGTTTTCCCTCCATAGCAGGCAAGGCATAAGCATATGTGGCTTTGAACCTTGCAACAAAGTAGTAATCATGCACATACTGCTGTATGTTCCCTGCTGGACCTGGAAGAGAAGTGATGAAAAACAAGGCATGAATGCATGGCAACTCAGTTATCTGCCATTGCCTACAACTGCAAGTTCTAGCTTCTAAATCCACTGGATATCTCCATTCCCTCTTCTCTTTATCCAAATATGATATCTCTGCTGTGGTACCCGAGCAAAGCGTCATGTTCATTTCCAAGCCTATTGTCTTCTGCTTCAGTTCATTCATCACGGCAGGGATGATAATGTGGCCCATGAATTTTGCCTCGGCTATTCCTGCACGATAATGAAATTTCTGCATGTATTCTATCCTTATCCTGTCAAGCAAATCCACCACATAATGACCCTTTAGTTTCCGGATCGTTGAGTTGAAAGACTCTGCTAGATTATTGTGCACATAGTCAACTTTGCTCACTTCACTGAATTGGCTTCTGGCCCATAACTTGGAGTGGTGTGTTTCCAAGTATTCTTTCACTTTGGGATTCATGTATAACTGCCTCAAGTGGTAGTTGTGCTTCTTCACACTGCATGTCAAAGATGCTGGCCATAAATTGTCGGTATACACCTTTCCTTTGAATTTCTTCATGAAATTTGCAGCAAGGTGACGCATGCATTCCCTATGCTCTACTCCAGGGAACACATTGTCCACGGCCACTTCTAAACCTTTGCAGGCATCTGTATGAATGACCAACCCATTGGGATGTGCAATAGCCCGACGGAGATTATGCAAAAACCAAGTCCAGCTCTCCTCAGACTCTGTCTCCAGCACACCATAGGCAACTGGAAATACAAAACTATGTGCATCAACTGCACAAGCTGCTACTAACTGTCCTTTAAACCTTCCTGTGAGAAAAGTGGCATCAATAGCCAAATAAGGCCTGCAGCCTGCCAAAAAACCCCGGTGACAAGCCTCAAAGCAGACAAAAACCCTTCTAAAGCATTCCTTGGTCTTTGTCACTCCCCTGAATGTGTACTCCACGGTGTGGTGATCAATATCTACAATACTACCTGGGCTTGTCCTCTCCACTTCACCTTTGAATGAATACAACAATTGAAAACTTTCGTGCCAGTTACCATAAATAGAATCCATAGCATGTTGTTTACCATTGAACAACCTCATGTATGGTAAATCTATCTTGAACTTATCTTTGATGTTCTTCTGCAATTCCTTTGGACCCACTTGCTGGTTTTCTTTCACCCACTTTTTTACTTCTTCTGCCACCCATCTTGACTTGGCTCTACTGATTGTATCCTTCCTAAGGGTTGATTCCTGGCATGTGTGCTTAAAAGGATTCACTTTGACCTGAACATTAGTGCTATTCCGCATTTTAGCTGCAAGCAGCCTCCATGGACAACCCTCAGTCGGACAGTGCACTCTGTAACGTACTTGATCGCTCTTGTCAACTTTGAAAGTACGTTCTACCTTGATGCAGTATGTCACAAGTGCATTTCTATACTCATTCATGGATGCAAAAACTGTACCTTCTTCCATTTGAGGGTTCAAAGGGTCCCATTCAACAGTTGCAAGGTCTTCGTCCTCACCCATCGCGTCATCATCCACACGGACTGCATTGTGAGCCTCATCTTGGTTTTCAGCCCGAGGTGCCCGTCGTAAATTCTGAATAACATCAGAATATAACTTCTCTTCATCAACCCCAGAATTGTAGCCATCAGGCTCCACTTCAAGGGGGACCCTACTGCTGTTGCCCACACTTGTCGAGCCACCACGTCGTCGTGCACCAACTGAACTGTTCTGGCTAGAGATGCCATTACGATGACTTGATTCTCCCCGAGATGTTGCACCCGCCATCCTAGGTCCAAATGCCTGCTCAAGCACATCAACTTGCAGCCTCACATGAAAATTATCTTTCTCTTTATGCCTAACAAACATGGTAGCTAGCTCTTCATCATTACTAACTGTCACCCAATTCTTTTCCCCATCATAATATTTGTATACCACTTCATCAAGCAAACCCCAAGGATATTGGCTACAAATTACCTCCCCAAATTGTCTAAAACTGCAAAATTACTAGCCATTGGCAACCGATAATCAAAACCTCCTTGGTATTTCTTCTTATCCTTTGCATCGAACATGTAGCGGTCCCTTCTAATGTGCACCATGAAAGCAAACCGCAACTCCATCCTAACCGGCGAAAAACAGAGACGCAATCAGCACACTAATTGGGCAAACCTACTCGAATCGAGTGTTCAAATGCACAACTAAGCTCAATCTAAACAAGAGGCGAGACTTACCCCTCGGGAACCCAGTCGTGGACGCGGCGGATCTCCGGCCCGATGCGTGCCTCGCCAAATACTCCGGGGTCGCTGCTGCTCACCATTTCGCCCTAGGGTTCTTCCTCCTAGTTCAAATAGCTCCAGCAGCCCCCCACCTTTGAGCGCTCCGGCCGGGCGCACGGAAGGAGGCCGCGCCGCGAATCGAGCAGGTGGCGGGAGCCCCACCCGTGGCGTCGCAGGAAGGTGGTGGGCGTCACAATGAGCCGTGGAGCGTAGGCGCAGGGAGGTAGCGGCGGAGCAGGCCGTGCAACTGGTGGCGGGGCAGGTGCTGGCCGCGGCGCAGGTGGCGGCGGCGGCGGCGCAGGACAGCCGGCCGGGCGGATGGGTGTGAGCTAGAATGATTTGGGGATTTAGTTGCAGGGGCCTACATGTCAGCTCCGGACCCACGTCCACGCGGTCCCATGTGTAAGCTCCGGACCCACAACTACTAACGCCGGCGGACGGAATGGACTCAAATATGGCCGTTTGGCCTCGTCGTAGTTGCTGTGCTCGGACTAGGGGCAAAACTGAGGACAATTCGCATCTGAGGGCAAAACTGAGCACATGGACACCACTGAGGGCAAAAGGATAATTAACCCTTTTTTTATTTGAAGTTACTTAGATCATCTCCAACAGACAATGTAAATTTGAAGATGTGGAACTAGGAGATGTAAAATTTACAGCATCAAAAAGTGCATTTTACATCTTTAAAAAAAAGTCAACTCCAACAGATGATGTGTATAGGTGATGTAAAAGAGCAACTCCAATAGATGATGTTAAGCGATGATGTAAAAACTAGAAACTTCAACTACTATTTCATTTCAAACATAGTTCTAATTAAAAACATAAATTAAACGCCTACTACAACTAATCCAAATACTAGTCGCCCGAGGGAATCCAGTACTCCTCGTCGTCCTTATCGGACGCCCCCCGGAAGTCCTAATCGTCGTCCTCCGAGCACTCGACAGGGATCACCATTAAGGGGTCGGCCTCGTCCTCCTTCTTCTGCTGCTCAGCCTGAGCATACTTCGGATGCTCCCGCGCGAACCTCGCCATCGTCGCCTTATTGCTATCATGGAGACCAATGACAATGGCCGGCCTCTTCTTCGTCTTTTTCTTCGGTATCTCCTCCATCTAAATGCCCTCCGGCACGAGGAACTCCGCATCCGCCCGGGTCTCGATCTCCGTGAAGTTGAGATCCATCGGCCTCTCGGCACACCACACTACCACGTCGTAGGCACGTGTGGCCTTGTCCACGGTGGTGTAGGTGCTAAGACAGAAGCGGCGACCGGCGTCGGAGAACTCGACACCGAAGTGGCCGGATGGCTTCGCCCGCACGCCGAAGAACCCCGTCTTGCTATTCGGGAGCTTCTTCGGCGGCATGGCGGGACGGGTGGCCGCAGACGAACCGGGCGGCGGCGGTGAAAATAGGGTGGATTCATGGGGCGGCGATCGGGGTGGTGGTGGCTGCGGTGACGGTGGACACGGTGGCGACGACGAATCAGGCGACGACCACTAGTAGAAAATAGGGGCTTTGGTTCGGCCAGAAAAGAGCATTAATCCCGGTTGCATGATGAACCGAGACTAATGTGAGCATTAGTCCCGGTTCGAGCGGCTAGGGCACCGTACAAGCATTACTCCCGGTTCAAATGGGACCTTTAGTCCCGGTTAGTGCCACGAATCGGGACTAAAGGGTGTGATGCCCATTAGTACCAGTTCGTGGCACGAAACCTTTAGTACCGGTTCATGCCACGAACCGGTATTAATTCAAATACTACCCCCCCTCCCCCCCTATCACCTTTTTAGTTTTGTAAAAAGCAAAAGAAAATGATAAAAACTTCCAAAGTTAAAATCCTTCGAGATGTAGTTATGTTACTACATCTACTAATTAGGAAAATGTAAAAACTTAAATTTGGACATGTTTTGCAAAAAGTGTAGGAAAAATGTAAAATAGGTATAACTTT
Source organism: Triticum aestivum (assembly GCF_018294505.1). NCBI lineage: Eukaryota > Viridiplantae > Streptophyta > Magnoliopsida > Poales > Poaceae > Triticum > Triticum aestivum. The sequence continues at coordinate 742,242,447 of NC_057797.1, forward strand.
TGCATACGATGTCAGAAAAAAACGTATAATATATCAAAATGTTCAGCACGAAAATCCGCATCCGATTTTAACAGCCTACAACCTATTTGCAAATTTTTAGAATCCTCAAATTCCAAAAGGAAAAAAAGTTATGCTCAAATTTCGTTTTTTTTTAATTTTCATTAAATCTGGTAAAACTATGGTCAAACTACTTATTCAAGAAATATTAGTGTTACTAAATAATTATTCAATAATATTAGTGTTACTAAATAATTATTTCAGTTTTTTTGAATTTTGGTCAAATATGGTCAAATTGTGGTCAAACTATGGTCAAACAATGGTCAAAGTACTTATTCAAGAAATATTAGTGTTACTAAATAATTATTGTTTTTTAGAACAATAATTTCAAATTCAAACAGTGAAATTTGTGACTTCATGCTCAAACTAAACTCCTGAGGGTTAATAGGATTGACATCTTACTATTGTTAGGAAAACAACAAGTGCAGACTTGGAAACGAGGGAGAATAGAACCCGGAAGTTAAGCGTACTTAGGCTGGGGAAGTGAGAGGATGGGTGACTGTCCGGGAAGTTAGATGATTTGAAATGATGAGGGGTGATTAGAGATTAAATTGAGCAGTGATGAGGGCTGATTAGAGATTAGAGGTTAAAATAATTTGGAAATTTGAAAATCGAAAAAATATTTCAAAAAAAATCCTTTAGTACCGGTTGGTGTTATCAACCGGGACTAAAGGTAGACCTCCAGGCAGCCACGTGGAGGGCCTTTAGTTCCGGTTCGTATAAGAACCGGGGCTAAAGGGGGACCTTTAGTAACGACCCTTTAGTCCCGGTTCCAGAACCGGGATAAAAGGCCTTTTTTCTACCAGTGGACGGTGGAGCTGCGAAAAATACGGACAATTTGCGGGGCGGCGGTGCAATGGTGGCTGGGTGGGTGCTTGACGGTCGAGTGGTGGCTGTCGCAGCGACAAGCTCGGTGGCGACGACGAGTCGAGCGGTGATGATGCTTCTGGTTGTCTTCCCATGCGAGTGCTCGTGGAGGCCACGAAATTTTATGGAGCAGGTTCATGGGCGACAGAGGGAGGTGGACTGTTTGTTGAGTTCGATGCGACATTTATGAGCGGGCTTGTGTTAGAGTTCAAGGGCATTTTGTTTTGGATGTATTGATTTGCCGCAATTTATTCGGGAACAAATCGTGTTTGAGTTAATGGATTTTTTTATCTTGGTTTCAAAAATTCGTAGTGATCTAGTAGACATGTTTATGAAAAAATGGACATATTAGGGGACTTTTCCTGCCGACCGTCCTAGTCACCCTGGCCGGCCCGCCTGATCGGAGGCCGTCACATCTTTACCCAGCTTCACCCCACGGGATATCGCGGCAGAAATCACATATCTGACCTCAGGCAGAAATCAAATCACAAACTACCTGGTCACGAAAAAATTTCACTCTGCTGACCCTTTGGTGCACCCTACTGTGCAGCGCCCTTCCCTTAGGCGTCGCACATCCTGCCAGCGTGGCAGCCCTGGTCCAGTTGCGGCCCCACACGCACCTGTGCAACGCCTAAGGTCTAGGTGCCACACACCTGTAATGTGCAGCGCCTAGCTCTTGGGCGCTGCACAGTCTGTGTTCCACTTGGGCTGGCCCCACCCTCTCTCCCCTCCCACCCCCACCCCACACACCCCCACCCGACCCAAACCCTTAGACTTGCGGCCCTCCTCTCTTCCCCTCTCCCCCCTTTCAAATCCTTCTCAAATCTTGCAAATCCGCCACACACCGTGGATTTCGAAGCCAACCCCTCCCTTAAGGTAATCTCCTCCGATCCCCTCGTTTTCATCCATAGGAATTGTCACATTTGCTCAAA
>NC_057797.1:742244546-742252450 GCF_018294505.1 Triticum aestivum
CCCCCTCTCAAATCCTTCTCAAATCTTGCAAATCCGCCACACACCGTGGATTTCGAAGCCAACCCCTCCCTTAAGGTAATCTCCTCCGATCCCCTCGTTTTCATCCATAGGAATTGTCACATTTGCTCAAATCTTGCTAGTTTGGGGAAACCCTAGATTTTGATAGGATTTGGAAATTTGTGTTGAATGATGTTATATTTCTTTGCTAATTTGGGTTGTTTAGGCTTCCATAGTATGCTAGGGTTAGGGTTATGTGTGTTTGATGTTGGTGTTAGGGTTATGTTGGTGTTAGGGTTGTGGTTATTGTTATGTGGGGGTTAGGGTTATTAATTCATATATATGTTAGGGCATATGTGTGCAAATATTTTTTTTAAGTATTTACTTGATATATGTGTGTTTTTGATTATTGTAGGGATGGGGAGAACATGTGCTTATGTTCATCATGTGGATAAAGAGGCCTTTTTGAAAGGCAATGTTGAGACGGACCCGGATGAGCTTGACATGGTGTTTGAGAGTAGTCCTAGCTATGCGGAGCTTTTGAAACAAGTGAGGAAAGATTTGAATTGGATGGACCCAAGTGACGTTGTTGAGTTCGAGGGAAGGCATAATGTTGGTTTAGGAATGCACATCCATTGGAAGACAATGCGTGTGAACTCCGAGCAACGTTGGGTTGCATACAAGGAGACGGTTGCGGAATCTCTAGACAAGGCTCTTGAGTTATTTGCCTCCAAGAAGGTTGAGTCTACTCTGAATTTAGACTTGAATCGGAACCCCTCCCCGTTGGTTGCTAGCACTCCCCCACCCATGAACCAAGATCAAATGAGTGAACCTCAATTCACGCAAGAAGATTGGCCAACATTGAGCCCGACTCCAAACAACCAAAATGAAGGTTTTGAAGAGGAGAATGATGAGTACGAGGAGGATGACAACGAAGTTGACCTCCATGACAACAATGTGGGTGATCTCGACCAATATCATGTGCAAGAGACAATGGACCAATCCATCCCTTTTTCCCGTGCATATGCATCGGACTCGGATGACGATGGTCCTGATGAAGAAGTTGATGAGGAGGGGTTCACACCAAAGGAGGTCGAAGCATTCAAGAAGGTATTCGGGTGGGATCACAAGACACCATTGTTCAAGGATCTTAGTCTCGCGGATGAAGCCGTTGTGGATGGTGGAAAATGCATATCTCTTGGAGCTAGGCCAAGTTCTCACCGTGATTTGGAAGACGGCAAGAACGGGATATATCCCGGTTGTGAGTTTCAATCCTTCTTGGAATTGAAGATGTGGCTCGACAACTACTCGGTTACACATTATCGTCCACATAAAGTGGCCAACTCGGACGTGAATGTGCGTTACACGGACAAATGTGAAGTGCCAACATGTCCATGGATTGTGCGTGCAAGGCCATGGAAAGGAGGTCCCACTTGGCGCATAGTGAGTTGTCTACCAACTCACATGTGCCGGCACAAGAATGCGGATGGCAAGCTTGTGTACCAACAACACAGACAACTCACGTCCGAGTTCATTGCTTACAGGCTATCCAACCAAATATCCACACTTCCAACAATGAGCATCAAGAGTGTCATTGACCTTGTGAAAGCCATCTTTCATTACAAGGTGAAGTATGGCAAGGCATGGAAGGCGAAGCAAGCCGCATTCAAGATGTTGTATGGCAATTGGGAGGAAGCATACAACCGACACCCTAGGTTGTTGTTAGCTATGGCCGCCACAAACCCAGGCATGGTTCACGTGGTTGAGCCTCATGTGCACCAAACATTGATTCATAACGGGAGGACCGTCCGAGTATTTGGCCGTGCATTTTGGGCCTTTGAGCAATGCGTGAGGGCTTTTGAGCATTGTCGGCCCGTCATCGCCATTGATGGCACGTTCTTGACCGGACAATACAAGGGCACTTTATTGGTTGCAATAGCAAGTGATGCCAATAACCGGGTGTTGCCTTTGGCTTTCGCTTTGGTTGAGGTGGAGAACAATGATAACTAGGAGTGGTTCTTGCGTCAACTGAGAACAAGGGTATTACCTGCTGAAAGGGAAATTTGTGTCATATCGGATCGCCATCCTGGAATTCTAAATGCGGTGGTGGTTGACATTCCCGGACATACAAAGTTGCATCATCGATGGTGCATGAGGTACTTTTGTGCAAACTTCTATAGGGCATGTGGTATCAAGGAGTTGGCCGATGATCTTCAGGATTGTTGTCTCGCTTTCACCAACAAGTGGTTTTCCACATTGTTCCATGCATTGCTCAGACACAAGAAACTTGACCCCAGCGGTCAGGAGTTTCTGAATAAGAACATTACCGAAAGGAATATGTGGGCACGTGCTTTTGATGAAGATGGCCGGAGGTACGGTCAAATGACAAGCAATATGGCAGAATGCTTCAATAAGGTGCTCAAGGGTGTACGTGCATTACCCGTGACGGCAATAGTTTAATACACATTTGACAAGTTGAATGAATACTTTTTAAAGCACTCAATGGAGACTGATAAGCAGATTGCTGGTGAGAACAAGGATAAGCACAAGTACAATTTCCCACCAAAGGTCGAAGAATGGTTGGAATTTCAATCACGAAAGGCAGACTCCGAAGAAGCTGTACTATATGACGACAACGAGTGGAAGTATGAGGTGAAAGAGCCCGGAGGAACCACAAACGATGGCCGCCAACACGGAGGCCGGGCTTTCAAGGTCTCCCTAACACGGTGTGATTGCAGCTGCATGAGGCCGTCTTTGCTTTATCTCCCATGCTCGCACTTGTTAAATGCATCCCGGGTTAGGAATGTGGACGTCAATCACCCTCTTACCGTGAGGGAGTCCAAGTTCTCAATCATGACGGTAAAGAATACATGGACTCCACGGTTCCAGCCATACTTGGACCAATCACAATGGCCGGAGTATCATGGAGTTCAACTATGGCCGGACCCGGAATTGAAGATCGTTAGACGGGGAAGACGTAAGACAAAGCGTCTTAGAGGTGACATGGACGGATGGACGTCTTTCCCTTGGGCGCTGCACACTGACTTAGCAATTTTTGGGGTGCAAAACCAACTGGAACGCTCCTGGTGCTCTCTGGACTGGAATGTCCAGGTGTGCAGCGCCTAGAGGAGAGGCGCTGCACTGTGTAGTGTGGCGCCTTTCCCTTAGGCGCTGCACCCCTGGACATTTATTAGGCTGCACCAACTCCCTCCCACCCATCCCCACCCCACACACCCTACCCTCCACACAAACCCGAAGCTCAGTGCCTCCCCTCTGCCCTCCTCTCTCCCCCTCTCAAATCCTTCTCAGATCCGGAGTATTTGACCGTGGATTTCGAAGCCAACCCCTCCCTTAAGGTAATCTCCTCCGATCCCCTCGTTTTCATCCATAGGAATTGTCACATTTGCTCAAATCTTGCTAGTTTGGGGGAAACCCTAGTTTTGATAGGATTTGGAAATTTGTGTTTCTTTGCTAATTTGGTATGGTTAGGTTTTCATAGTATGCTAGGGTTAGGGTTATGTTGGTGTTAGGGTTGTGGTTATTGTTAAGTGGGGGTTAGGGTTGACCAATAATTCTCGGTTTTGTAGGCATGGCTTCATCCGGTTCCATGACGAGGCCACCGTGTACTAACCAAGAAGACATGCCGAACAAGTGGGAGGACGCATCTTTGGACAAGGTGAAGGAGAAAGATGTCAACATCCCGCCTTGTTGGTGTGGAGATGTTTGCAAGGTGAAGGTGTCCACCGACCGAAAGAAAGCATGGACGGAAGGGCGGAGATATTTTGTATGCCCGAACTATGCTTATGATCGTGCACTTCCAACTAACGCCTATGACCAACCACCGGTAAGCTCGAGAAGTAAAATGTTACTCTCAAATGTGTGTCAACACTAACAACAAATTTTTATGCAGTCACCGCCTCCTCTATGGAAGTACTTCACGTGGATAGATCTTGAAGTGCCAGAAGATGTGAAAAAGGACCAATACGCAGATTGTCTTAGGCGGCAACGACGGTTCCAAGAATCGTTTCGAAGAGGCTTGGAGGAAGAGCGTCGTCAGAAGGAGAGGATGGAGCGGAAGAAACGAGAGGAGGAGAGGGCACGCCAAGCGAAACTTGCTCGTGAGGAGGAGAGGGCAAGAAAGCTTGCAAAGGCTCGCGAGGCGCAAGAGGAGGACTCGACACGTGACAAGAAGGGGAAATGGCCTCGCTCTACTCAGTAGGGACTTCGCTTCGGTGCACTCGTCGTCAACTATTTTCTAATGAATGTGTCATGAAGTTGTGAGGGCATGTGAGATGTTGGTGAACTATCTTCTAGGGCAAGCTGTCATTTGTCATTTGTAATGAATGTGTCGTGAACCATGTCGTAGTAATGTTTGAATTGTCTTAAGTTATGAACTCGTCGGCTTAAAATTTATGTTTGTTCAAATTGTTGTGATGCTGCAGTCATTGTAAGTATTGTGGATGTGATGCAAGCCAACTGTGGCTCTCTGGATGTGAGATGTTGGAAGTAGTGCAGCGCCTAAGGACAGGGCGCTGCACTATACAGTGCAGCGCCCAATTGTTGGGCGCCACACAGTACAGTGCAGCGCCTATATGTTGGGCGCTGCAGTGCTGCTATAAGCAAAACTGCAGAAACAGATGCCATTTTGGCCTCCTGCAGCAGCACTCACATAATAAAAATACTGTAAACTGCACTAGTAAGAGTTCACCAACATATAACATAAGAAAAATACTGTAAACTGCAGAAACTAATAACTTGAACATCATATCATTTAAGACAATTCAACATTACTTCAGGTTCGCAAACACAAATACCACACTAGTAAGAGTTCACCAACATATAACATAACCTCACAAGTTCGTAAACCTAATTAAATGGTACAATTAACATGAACAAGCACTAATGCCTTCCGCGCGTGTTCCTGGTGGCACGCCTGCAGGCAAGCTTCTTCTTCTTAGGAGCACGAGGATCCTCTTCGTGCACTTCCTCCTCCGCCTCCGCCTCCGCCTCCGCCTCCGCCTCCGCCTCCTCCTCCGCCTCATCATCCAAGCTAGCCATCCGCGAGGTCCCTACGACCACCTTTGGGTTGCCTCTGTTGTCATAGTCGTTGGGCGTGTACCGGCGTCTGGGCTGCCTAGGCTTGAACACATATGCGGACCGAGCTTGAGCGTCCGCCAAAGTCATGTCATCATCAAGCTCATCGCCCTATCACACAACGAAACAATATGGTGAAGGCCGATGTCGTAATCAAGTGAGAATCACATCTAAAGGATTAGTCATACCTCTTGGGTGATCCCACCCTCATCATCCATATAAGCATATGAGGAACTCACATCGTCCCCCTCATGGTGAGGTGCGGGATCTGCTGGTGTACCAGACCTAGAGGCAGATGGTTCATCATATTCAGGATCACGGCAACCGAGAAGGTTCGATAACCGCCTTAACTTCTTGGCCTGACGCTGTAACACGAACAAGTGTGTAAGATATCAAACTTCGCAACATAGACTGGCTCTCATAGTGAATGCGATATGTACCTTGAGGAATGCTCGTAGTGAACCATCATCATTGCCAGTTCCAACCGGTGTCTTCTCCAGAATAGACTGGCTCTCATCAGCTGCTTTCTTGATCTCGGTGCACCACGGATGAGAAAAAATGAATGCGTTAGCCATTCAAACATGTGTAATACGGTCAACAGGAAAGTAAAGAGGGGAACACTTTACCACATAGTTAATCACCGGAACAGCAGGGACTCCTTGCCCTAGCCTGACATCTCTGTTGTACTTCCCCTTTGCTAGATCCTCAAAGTTTACGGGTTCTTCAAGAATATCCTCATTATATGCCGGCGGGCATATCTCAACTCGAGTAGTTCCAATAAACCATCGTACGTAGTTATCAAAAGCAAGTGAGTTGTGCTCACGAAGTGGGGCGCGTGCAGTGCTACGAGCTTGCTCCACACAAAGCTGGAAGCGGGTAACATACGCAGAATGATGCTTGGCCCAGTCCTTTATCTTCCATTGCCTTCTCCTATCCAACCTGCGTGGTATAAAACCAAACATTAGCACAATCAAAAGGAGTCCCGATGATTAGACAATACGCACACATGCTCTCTTACCTATGAAGTGCTTTATCCGTGTCCACCCAATCCGGCGGGTGAGGCTGGAAAAGACCAAACTGACGATACACGCGATGCGGCAAATGAAACTCAACCGCCCAGTTGCATATCAGTGGGCACCGCATAAGCCAGAGATCCTTATCCCGCAAGCACATCGGGTTGAGACGGAAGTCCGCGGTGTACCCCAAGCTCTCACCCGCGCCATATGGCTGCCATTCCACCTATGAAACAGGGCAACAATGCAAATTTGATAACTACTTTTCAAGCAAGCATGAGAAAGGACTAAAGTAATGACCTCCTTACCTGCTCAGGCGTAATCGTGTCCAACTCGGCAATGTACTTTTGGTACATGAGATTGACATCGTTCGTCATCTCGGAAACGATATCCCACTTGTAAGCCCACGTGAGGCGCCGTAATTCGTCATGTTCATCTGCATACCAAGGATCAAACCTGACGCTCTTCGAGCGTCCAACAGGCAGACGCTCCCAGCTCCATACAGAAAGTAGAAGCAAATTACCACCAATGCCTGCACTAGGTGTGATCCTGCAACACGCATCATCCAGCTACATATGAAAGAAAAACAATGTTAACTTGACAGCAAGCTTGCATTGCTAATGAATAAATGAGTTGATCACAAAACAGACCAACTATTTGTCGGTACAAGTAGGCAAGAGTCGCTGAACCCCAGCTCCATTTGCTATCGAAGACGGTCAACGCCTTCAGCCACATCCATGGAGCGTTCTTGCCAGTGGAGTCAGGAAACAAAGTCCTCGACACAATGTACCACATATACACACGAGCATGTGTCTGGATCACATCATCAGTTGCATCCGGAGGGCACGTCGCAAAGTTATTTTGATTCCACGTGAAAGCAGCTCCGGCTGCCTTCCTTTCCCTCTTCTTCTTCTCTTCTCCCTCCTCTACATCATCCTCAGCCTCGGTAGGAGCCATACCGATAAGAGCAATCATCTGCTCGCGCCACCCATCAGAATCGGTGCTCATACAAAGAGGCATCCCGTCGATAGCAAGACCGGTGATCAACGAGACATCCTCGAGCGTCACGGTCATCTCCCCAGTCCGAAGATGGAAACTATGCGTCTCCGGCCTCCACTGATCAGCAAGAGCGGACACCAGTGGAGCGTTCAGATTCGGCGTGGACCGGCTGACCAACTGAATCCACGGGAGTAGTCCTGCCTGCTTGATGTACGGTGTGTACCGCTCATCGTAAGGCATGACAGGACCAGAGACCCCGTGATACCGAATCTTCAAAGGTTCAAGCTTCTGCAAAAAACAAGTAATGACAAATCTTAGGGCATGTAAATTTCAACTTAAGGCAAAATATTTAGATTACTCGTTATTACCATCTCCTTCTCGCGCATCATGTAGGCCCGGTGTTTCGTGTCGTAGACATCGTCGAGAAGCCAAACCATCCTTACAAAGTTCAAACAATAAACATATATGAGTTGATCTCAAATATCGGTAAACACTCAACATTTCATATGTGTTCATCTAAACATCTCATATGTATTCATCTACAAGAATCTCAACATCTCCTTCTCACACAATGAATAAATGATTGTAAATTCTCATATATATCTAGTATGTCATATGTGTTCAAGTAGATCAACATCTCATATTTCAAATAAACTCAACATTTAATATATATCTAAAAAAATTCAACATCTCACATATAGCTACAACACTCAACATCTCATAATTATCTACAAAACTAGGCATCTCATATATATCTAAAAAAATTACAATCTAGGTTTCACTAACAAGAATCATATAGTG
>NC_057797.1:742252701-742260028 GCF_018294505.1 Triticum aestivum
GATCCAAACCAAGCAAATCAAAGGTTCCACCTAATCTTGGGCAAATCCCTAAAATTGCAACGCATTTACGGAGAAAAAAAAAGGGAACAGAGGAGTTTACCTAGTAGGAGGGATTGGAGATCGAATCCGGGCCTCAAAACTTCAGATCTGAGAGGGGTGTGGGGGGATCCTAAGGGAGCGCCGCTGCCGCCGCTCTCTGTAAACAGAGCAACTGCTCAGAGGGGGAAGAACTGCTGGGAGGGGCTGGCCCGATGCGGCTTAGGTCAATGTGCAGCGCCCAAGCCATAGGCGCTGCACATTACACAGTGTGGCGCCTATCCTTTGGGCGCTGCACTGCTGTCTGTGGGGCCGCAACCCAACCAGGGCTGCCACGCTGACAGGAGGTGCGACGCCTAAGGCAGAGGCGCTGCACAGTGGTGTGTGGCGCCTAACTGTCGGACGCCACACGAAAGGGTCAGCAGAGTGAAATTTTTTCGAGAGCAGATCATTTTGTGATTTGATTTCGCCCTCAGGTCAAATATATGATTTTTGCCGGATATCGCCACGTCGAGGCGTCACGTTGCTCGTCACAATTGTTATCCAAATCTGGCCAAGCTGTCGGTCCTACCAAGGCACCACTATACAAAAACAATATAAAAAGGTGGTTCCCGCTCGCACCCGGGGAAGGCCGCAACCTCCCGCCCCGCCCCACCCCGCCACCGGCAAAAGCACGCCACCGCGCCAGCGACACAGCACCATTCTGAACCAACACATTTCCTCCATGCTACAGCCTACAGCAACACACCCAGCGACGATTCGTCGAGGTAGCTTGTGTTGGCGGCGGCGATGGCGATCCACCTGCTGGCGTTCATGGCGGCCAAGGGGTTCGTGCAGGTGTTCCAGGTCTCGGCGCCGCTGCTGTGGCCGCTCAACCTCTGGCTGCCCCTCCCGCGCAACCTGCCGGAGGTCTGCGTCGTCGTCTGCAGCGCGCTCGCCGCCCACGTCGCCTGGCTGCGCCGCGCCTACGCCCGCCGCGGCTCCCGAAGCCGCGACGACGACGACAGCGAGCTCCACCGCCAGGCGCTCGTCGACGCCTCCGCGTACTGAGATGCCGGAGCAGGACGGTTTTTCCTTTTTCATTCTGATGATTTGTAGGTTTGCTGGCTGCACTGCATGTTCGATCATTGTGTTCCCGAGCGTCCCGTGATATGTGTATGTTGGCTGCAAGTTGTAGTAGCATTCAATCTGTAGATACGAGTAAATTCTAGTAGTAAAACCGACGGATTCTGTCGTGATTATTCGCTTTGGTCAATTGCTCCAGCATCTCCAATGCAACGGTACTAGAGTTACTATTTCTTCAGGAATTTTTCCATGGCAAGAACAGAGTAGTTTTATTTGTTTTGACCGGGATGGCATTGGCAAGAGCAGAGGAAGCTTCGTCGTAGATCATACCGAGTACGTAACGTACGCGCCACAACGTGCCAGGCCTTCACGTCATCTTCTTATCGACTCATCCTAGCTACTCTCTGGTTAACTAATATTCAGTCGAGATCATCATGCTAAGTAAGTGCATTGCTGAGCACCTGATAAGTACATGCACTAGGTAAAGTATAGTGTCTTATCTGACACGGTGAAGGCGGCTAAAAGTAAAAGAATTTTCTCTTGTTGATGACTTTTCTACCCAGCATGATGGCGTGAGTTGTTAGCATTCTTAACCGATATTATGCGACTACTGATTGTTAAACGACAAGGGCATTTGTCCATCTTTGACGGCATCTTTCACGACCAGTCATCCCTTCTCGACAGTTTTAGCTTTTGCGCGAGCCCTGTAGTACTACATATAGCTGAACAGCGGAAACGACACCTCTGAAAGCCATATGCAGATAATCAGATTTGTGCGTGTACAGAGACTTGGAAGTACTCCCTCCAGTCCTTTTTAATCTGCATATAAATTTTGTCTGAAGTCAAAGCATCTCTACTTTGACCGAATTTATAAAAAAAATATTAACATTTACGATGCTAAATTAATTTTGTTAGATTCATTACAAAATGTGGTTTCATGGGATATATATTTGGTATGGTAGATATTGATATTTTTTAATATATATTTAGTTAAACTTTGTAAAGTTTGACTTGACCCAAATCTAATATGCGGAGGGAGTAACGTGGAGTCCAGCATTATGCAGTGGCGTCGTCCTTGGCTTGCACGCCATGTCAATGGCATGACCGCATCAGCGTCGGCAATCATTTCCTCCAGATCCAACGCCTCTGCCTGGCCCCAACAGAATGCAGGGGACACTTTGTTTTCAGTTACAACAATCAGGGTGGGCACCAGTCCCGTCTGAAACAAAATAATTTTGTCCATCTTCGTTCCATGCGAGAATTCTGCAGTGTTGAAGTTGGTGTCTTCATTGGACTAGATTCATTTGCTACATCCAATATACGGTAGCGCTGCCTTGATCCCATCTCTGCATGCATGATTGGGGGAACAAACAGGCATATTTGCACCCTACGTGCAACCAACTAGCGGATCATCTGATCATCACGACATTCAATGGATATGCATGGATCGAACGCCGGGCAGCCGAAGATCCGCCGAAGGGCCAGCGCGGCGGCGGAAGAGCGGCTCCTCGGAGGCAGAGAGGCCGAAAACAGTGCCCCTTTCAGGGACCAAAAGATATGCCAGGACGCGACTGTGTCCATGCTCGGGATCATTGGGTTCAGGACAGCGAAATCCGCAATCAATTTAGAGCGTTCCCGAAAGAAAACAATCAAATGCAGTGATGTACTTACGTATTACGCTTCTCTGTGGGGCTGAAATCATTTTGTGGGTGATGTGGGGCTGTGGTCTCGGATAAATATCCGAGCTCGTCACTCGATCTTAGCATCTACTCCCTTCATTCGGAATTACTCGTCCAAAAAATAAATGCATCCAGATGTATTTTAATTGTAGATACATCAATTTTTGTGACAAGTAATTTGGAACAAAGGGAGTAGAGTACTACCTGTTGCCGCTTGAATTTGTGTCCTTGTGTGCACGAAATGTACTTGACTTGGACGTTAGCTACGTCGACAATGATCATGTGACTCCAGCACTAGTGGCAAGAATAATCTAACCCAGCCTCCAAGAGAAGACCGGCCTTATCCATCTGCATGTTCCACCTAGATCGAAAGGAGTGAACCGGCTTGTTCTTGTGTAAAAAAGGAAAAGAAAATGGAAGCTTGTGCCCAGTGGCCAATGCCGATGGGAACGTATTCTCTAACATCATGAAGGGATGTCACGAAGCTACAGTGCAATCCCAGTGCAAAACAAAGAAGGGATGTTATAAACACAGTAGCAAAGACACTATGCACAATTACTATTCATAGAAAATAAAATCTGAAATTACTTTTATTTTATCATAATTTTGTTTGTATGTAATTTTTATAAATGTATACAGTACATTTGTAATTTGTAAATTAATTCAAGTCATTTTATGCTTAATCTTATGGATGTGAAGAAGGAATGTCAGGGTACCGTAGCTTCCCTGGCATTCCTTCGTGATGTTAGAGGATTTCGTTCCGATGCCGATAGGCGATGGCTACTTGATTCCTTGTCGAACGCTAGAGTTACCTTACCTGTGGGGCCAGAGGCTCCCAACTGGCACCGGGTTTGGGGCCCGGCAGGTGGATGCCGACACGACATGTCCCGGCCCAATCCAGTCTGCTTAGTTTTAGACCACACACCAACTTTCTGCTTTTAGTTTTGCTACAGCCCACATACTACTTTCTTCTTTTGGTTCGAGTTGTGATTGTGAACACAACCATCTACAGAATCGGACGTGTAGCAGCGCTCCCACAGAATTAACAGCGCCGCAGAACTGGCTGGAGCACCTACCTTCGTACGTATTCTGTGGACACCATCTGGGCATGTAATAATCGCTGAGAAGGCATACGCGGCGGCTCAGTGTGAAGTTACAGCGACGGCCGGTGTCCCACGGAGGACATGTGTCGATCTGCCGCTGGCCAATTCGTCGCCGCACCTCAACTGATTCAATTCGCCGCGGACAATGTCAGCAGGCCGCATTGTCATGAGCTGTGTCGTGGCAGTACGTGCGCACTGTAGAACTGAGTCCATTCCGCTCCATGATAAAACAACCCTCGATCACCATCGCCGGCCATTATTAGTTTCATCCAACTCCAAGCCAGTGCTCTTCGCTCTGGAATATTCCTAGTTAATGGCCGGCGGGTCAGGTCCGTGGTGACTAACCACCACCAGCTAGCTAGCAGCGCCACCTCGAGAGCGTCGCCATGGCAGGGGCGGAGGGACCGGCCGTGTAGCGGGCAGCACGAGGCGGCTGGAGGAGTTATCTGGAGGTCGATCGACGATGGCGGTGCACGTGGTGCTCCTCGCCGTGCCGGCGGTCGGCGGGTTCATGCAGGCGTTCAAGTTCTCGGTCCTGCTCTGGCCGTGAAACATCACGCTGCCGCTGCTCCGCCACCTGCCGCGCGTCTGCCTCACGCTCAGGGCCGCCGCGGCGCACTACGACGCCGAGCTGCTAGCGTACCTCACCGCCCGCCGGACGGTGCCGCTGCCGGAGCCGGGGTACTCCACCCTCCGCGGCGCGCAGAGGCGCACCCGTGAGCAGCTCGCCGCGCACGCCATGATCGCCCTCGTCGACATCTCCTACTGATGTCGCGTAGCCAACAGCTGCTTAACTCTGGCGCTGCTCTTCTTGGTTTGATAGGCTGCTTCAGAGCTTTTTTTGGCGGTGCTCTTCTTGGTCGTATAGGTTAGTTATAAGAATTTCAATTGGATCCTGCACATAGCCACATGGGTCTTCCATTTCTCTTTGCCTGCATTCGTCGGCTGCGTTAGGGTGCGTTTGGTTGCAAGGGCGGTCATGAATGGGTTGGGATCGTTCAGAAAATAGACATGTTTGGTTATAAAGCACATGAATGGTTCGAGCCAAAAAAAAAGAATATGCCATGAAGATGCTGAACCGTTCCACCCAACCAAATCAGTCGAATCAAATGGCCACCCTTTGCATGCATGACTATGTGAGCATGACTGGTGGTCCCGTCCTAAATAATTAGTTCACCACTTATATTCAGTCAAATACATGAATTGAATGGTTCAATCCCAAAAAAATTGAATGGTCCCAACCCATTCATACGACACCTTCAACCAAACGCATCCTTAATGAATTTGTTGTGATCTGTATTCATTTATGAAATGCAAAGGAGCTTAAATTAGGACATACCTGGCTTCATATTGTTTTTTGAAACAGTTGCACCGATCTTATTCCTTGTGAAAGATGGTTGGAATTGGCAAGAATCCAACCACAAGACTACAAATAAAATCACTGGAAACATATGCACTACAGCTCGGGGTTGGGGATATGATTTGCACAAAGCAAAGAATAGGAAAACACATTCAAGGAACATCGTCCGAACAGGTTTCACGTTTGCCGAGTCCATTTTGAACCCTGATCTCACTGAATTCTTCAACCGCGTGCGGAAATAAATGCAAATAAATACATGTGTTGACATTGTATATCTTCTCCTAGCTCATAATTTGAGGTCACATGTTAAACATTGGTAGTTTGTACTACCAAACTTGTACTAAAGCAACATCAATTAATATGGATCGGGGGGAGTAACATTGTTTGACGTCATATGTTAAAGTGCTTTGTGGATTTTGTGGATGTTCGCGAACCCTTCTTCATTTTTACTCATATATGAGATGTCGAAATAAATGAGGAGCTAGTAAAGAAATGTTAATCCTCATTATTTGGATAATTCATAATGGAACATCAAGGCTTTTTAAAAAACCGTTTTCATAGATAAAGCTGCCAAGAAGAAGAAAGTCAAGTTTTTGCTCATACATTTTTTGGTATTTAAGTTGTGTACTTAAGATCATGAAGAGATAGTTGGTCTGTCCACACTGTTCAATATGCCTTGCTACACTGAGGCAGTGAGTGAGGCCCAAGCAGCCCAATGCTTGTTTATCAAGAAAAGCAACCCAACATGGATCACGACAATGCAAAAGAAACTTATTCTAACCTCAAGATGACTTGTCAGTATTGTCAATTCTTCTTCTTTGTAACACATTCCTCCTCTTCTTACACCTCACTAGTAAAAAAGGGCCATTTGTCCCGATTCGTAAGGGCCTTCTGTCCCGGTTTTGGAATCGGGACTAAAAGGTCGTTACTAATGCCTTTGGCCTTTAGTCCTGGTTCTTACACGAACCGGGTCAGATGGGCCTTCACGTGGCCGCTGCGGCCAGCTCAGGCAGGGGGGACTTTGGTCCCGGTTGGTGACACCAACCGAGACCAAAAGGCGAGCTGAGGTTTTTGTTTTTTTAAGGGGCTGGTTTAGGGGTTTTGGGGGTTAGTTTAGGTTGTTATTAGCTAGCTAATAGAGAGAAGTGTCCACTCTTATATCTCCGTGCTTAGTTTACCAACGCTACTGCTATGCCTAAACATGGCTTAGATTGAAGTGAAGGCAACATGTGGTGCATGTCAAAAGTAATACTAATCCTAACTTGATCAAGTTTGGATTATACTATTTTCGACATGCACCACATGCATGTTGCCTTCACTTCAATCCAATCCATGTTCATTTCACCCGCTGATATATAATAACTCTTCATGCTCGCATCATGCACCATCATATATAATAACAAGTCCTACTAATCATCATCATACAACTTTTACTCGTTATTAATAACAAGTCATACGATCATCATCCTCATAGTCATCGAACCAACCCTACTTAATTGTTCTTAGCACATGATCATCAGTATTAGGTAGGACCTAAATACTCTCTTTAAGGTAAAATAGCATAAAACAATATAGACATTGACTCTCCATTATGGAGATGTTGGGGAACGCAGTAATTTCAAAAAAATTCCTACGCACACGCAAGATCATGGTGATGCATAGCAACGAGAGGGGAGAGTGTTGTCTACGTACCTACGCAGACCGACTGCGGAAACGTTGACGCAACGTAGAGGAAGTAGTCGTACGTCTTCCCGATCCAACCGATCCAAGCACCGTTACTCCGACACCTCCGAGTTCTTAGCACACGTACATCTCGATGACGATCCCCGGGCTCCGATCCAGCAAAGCGTCGGGGAGGAGTTTCGTCAGCACGACGGCGTGGTGACGATCTTGATGTTCTATCGTCGCAGGGCTTCGCCTAAGCACTGCTACAATATAATCGAGGTGGAATATGATGGCAGGGGGCACCGCACACGGCTAAGGAACGATCTCAATGATCAACTTGTGTGTCTAGAGGTGCCCCCCTGCCCCCGTATATAAAGGATCCAAGGGGGAGGGGGCGGCCGGCCAGGAGGAGGGCGCAG
>NC_057797.1:742260247-742278616 GCF_018294505.1 Triticum aestivum
AATCCTAGTTGGAATAGGATTCCCCGAGGGGGAAAGAGAGAGAGGGTGGCCGGCCACCTCTCCTTGTCCTAATAGGACTAGGGGAGGGGGGAGGGGCGTGGCCCACCTTGGGCTGCCCCTTTCTCCTTTCCACTAAAGCCCACTAAGGCCCATATAGCTCCCGGGGGGTTCCGGTAACCTCCCGGTAATCCGGTAAAATCTCGATTTCACCCGGAACACTTCCGATATCCAAACATAGTCTTCCAATATATCAATCTTTATGTCTCAACCATTTCGAGACTCCTCGTCATGTCCGTTATCATATCCGGGACTCCAAACTAACTTCGGTACATCAAAATGCATAAACTCATAATAACTGTCATCGTAACGTTAAGCGTGCGGACCCTACGGTTTGAGAACAATGCAGACATGACTGGGACACATCTCTGGTCAATAACCAATAGCGGGACCTGGATGCCCATATTGGCTCCTACATATTCTACAAAGATCTTTATCGGTCAGACCGTATAACAACATACGTTGTTCCCTTTGTCACCGGTATGTTACTTGCCCGAGATTCGATCGTCGGTATCCAATACCTAGTTCAATCTCGTTACCGGCAAGTCTCTTTACTCGTTCCGTAATACATCATCTCGCAACTAACTCATTGGCTGCAATGGTTGCAAGGCTTATGTGATGTGCATTACTGAGAGGGCCCAGAGATACCTCTCCGACAATCGGAGTGACAAATCCTAATCTCGAAATACGCCAACCCAACATCTACCTTTGGAGACACCTGTAGAGCTCCTTTATAATCAGCCAGTTACGTTGTGACGTTTGGTAGCACACAAAATGTTCCTCCGGTAAACGGGAGTTGCATAATCTCATAGTCATAGGAACATGTATAAGTCATGAAGAAAGCAATAGCAACATACTAAACGATCGGGTGCTAAGCTAATGAAATGGGTCATGTCAATCAGATCATTCAACTAATGATGTGACCTCGTTAATCAAATAACAACACCTTGTTCATGGTTAGGAAACATAACCATTTTTGATTAACGAGCTAGTCAAGTAGAGGCATACTAGTGACACTAAGTTTGTCTATGTATTCACACATGTATTATGTTTCCGGTTAATACAATTCTAGCATGAATAATAAACATTTATCATGATATAAGGAAATAAATAATAACTTTATTATTGCCTCTAGGGCATATTTCCTTCAGGAGAATGGAGATCATCATGTCTCCAATTCTTGCGCTTCGCTTTCTTTTGCTTCCAAGAACCTCCTTACGACTAACCATACATTTTTTTCATTCTTTGATTAGCATGTCTCCACTTCTTTGAGAAATCCGGTATGGACAGTTGAGATTCGTAGGATGACCTGGATGTATGTTCAAAACACGAAGGCTGCCATTCAGATACATCAAATGAGGCACACAATCCGTCGGGATTCTCTGTTGAAAAACATAGTAATAACTTCATAGTTAGCAATGATTTACTAGTTTTAGAAGTATGCAAAAGATGCACGGATGTCGTAATAGTAAAAAATCTTACCAGGGTATCTTCATGGTAGTTACCGTAGTTCAACACGTGCATTAGTGGCACGTATTGACCATAATGTTGAGGAGTTTGATTGTAGATATTGAAATTTTCAATATCAGTACAAAATCCGACCAGATGATTTTTCTCCTGATAAGTTAATTTTTAGCCATCGGTGTAGTGGGCTTTGTCTACCATCTTCTGCACATTCTTTGAATAATGAAAATAAGCTGTCAAGTATTTTGAAATAAACAATATAAATTAGCTAATAACTATGTTTGATAAACTCACATAGCGGTAGAATTGGAGGCGTATCAACAAGGATCCAAATGTCCATATTGTCTTGCTCGATTTCAGGATCACCAAGATCCATGGTGACAAGCATACCCTCATCAAAACCATACATCTTGCAAAGTGCTTCCTATTTTTTGTAATCAAAATGGGTTACACTCTCAGAATTGTACAACTTTACTTCAAAATCCACACCATGATGGGTCCTTAGGTGAATTTTCTTTGTTTCGAAACTTTCATGGTCTTCAAAACCCATCATCTCCAAGACATAGCGTCTTGCATGGCATGGGATAAGCTAGTCGAATTATAAAAGATGAAAAGTACACGTTGAAATATTTGAAGTCGTGCTTAATTACGAAAAAATAACACTTGTCGTCGTTGCGTACCGTTTCAACATTGAATGTCTCCTCGAGCTTAATGCTGAAGCGCCGATCTTCGTCCAGGTGAGGCCTGTCGCACAGACCTCGGTCGTCGTGGCACCAGTCGCACTCCGCCGGAAGACTTTCGTCGTCCGAGTACGACATTTCCTATGTTCATAATTCAAATATTAAATGTCTACAATAAAATATATGTACTAAAAAAAACCTAAGTTAGGTCATTATTATTCAACACGGGAATGAAGCAAAAGCTACCCCCATATATGGTGGAGACTCGATAGACTTAAATTCAACCCGAGGACTCATATTATAGGACTCATATTGACATGGAGATTTGGCTGGTCTCACCTCGAGGTCGGACGGGGGTCGGTGACGGGGACGACGGCACGGATTATGGAGGGGGCTCCTAGATTTCTGTAAAAACAAAAACCTATAAGCTATCAAGTAATCAAATGCATACGCCTTGCATAGTGCTCTCCAATTTTAGCATTCAAAGTAGGAGTACTTTTTCAATTTAAGCATTCAATAAGCAAAACCAAATCGTAAAATAAAGTAGTATTCAAATTAGCATGCATTCAATTATAAGCAAAACTACATCATCTCTTGCGTCCGTACATCGTCGAATATTATCACTAATACTCCTCGAATACTATCATACATATAGCATCGCTAATACAGCTAGAACCGTAGCGCCCGACGGGTATCGGCGCGGGCGATGGACACCCAAAGAGAATGAACCATCACATGATCATAGTTCCAGTGAGATCCCTGAAGAACCTGCCAGGTATTGTCGAACCTGCCCTCCAACGCAACCATGTAGCGATGGACGTGCTCGTCCTCCTCGCTGACACGGTGACGTACCACCTCCGCGGTGTCCGAAAGCCTCGGCACCGTCACTGGCCCACGCGACCGCCACAAAATAAGGATCGGATCAACGACGGGATGACTCCTCACCAACCTACGTCTCCCGGAAGGTAGCACCTTCCAATACCAGTCCGGCGGAGCCCAGTCCCGGACATGGCCCCTCTGATCAAGCCGTCCTCCTTCGCCGAGTCGATGACGAGGATGTGGGATAGGTATCGTCGTTACCTTACCTGTGGGGCCAGATGCTCCCAATTGGCACCGGATTTGGGCCCCGGCAGGTGGATGCCGACACGACATGTCCCGGCCCAATCCAGTCTGCTTAGTTTTAGACCACACACCAACTTTCTGCTTTTAGTTTTGCTACAGTCCACATACTACTACTTTCTTCTTTTGGTTCGAGTTGTGATTGTAAACACAACCATCTACAGAATCGGACGTGTAGCAGCGCTCCCACAGAATTAACAGCGCCGCAGAACTGGCTGGAGTAGTGGACTACCTACCTTCGTACTACGTACCGGCTGGAGTAGTGAACTGGCTGGAGGAAGTACTATTCTGTGGACACCATGACCATCTGGGCATACGCGGCGGCTCAGTGTGAAGTTACAGCGACGGCCGGTGTCCCACGGAGGACATGTGTCGATGTCCCGCTGGCCAATTCGTCGCCACACCTCAATTTGCTGCGGACAATGTCAGCAGGCCGCACTGTTAAGCTGTGTCGTGACAGTACGTGCGCACTGTAGAACTGAGTCCATTCCGTTCCATGATAAGGGCTTTTTTGATTCAAAGAAATTTTATAGGATTTTCGGAGGATTGAAATTTTTAATATTTTTTCCTATATTAATCTTTTGATTCATAGGATTGGATCTCATAAAAAAATTTCTTATGGAATCTTTTGTACTACATTTTATAGAAAATTTAACATCCCCTTCAACTTCTTTTTACAATTCCTTTATTTTTCCGGTGGCATCAAACAATCATTACTAATTCTATAGAATTCAAATGGACATGCCACTCCAACCCTACACTTTTTCTATTCCTACGTTTTTAAAATCCTACAAATCAAAGAAGCCCTAAAACAATCCTCGATCGCCATCGCCGGCCATTACTAGTTTCATCCAACTCCAAGCCAGTGCTCTTCGCTCTGGAATCCTATTCCTAGTTAATGGCCGGCGGGTCAGGTCCGTGGTGACTAGCCACCGGTTAGCTAGCAGCGCCACCTTGAGAGCGTCGCCATGGCAGGGGCGGAGGGACCGGCCGTGTAGCGGGCAGCGCGAGGCGGCTGGAGGAGTTATCTGGAGGTCGATCGACGATGGTGGTGCACGTGGTGCTCCTCGCCGTGCCGGCGGTCGGCGGGTTCATGCAGGCGTTCAAGTTCTCGGTCCTGCTCTGGCCGTTCAACATCACGCTGCCGCTGCTCCGACACCTGCCGCGCGTCTGCCTCACGCTCAGGGCCGCCGCGGCGCACTACGACGCCGAGCTGCGCGCGTACCTCACCGGCCGCCGGATGGTGCCGCTGCCGGAGCCGGGGTACTCGACCTTTCGCGGCGCGCAGAGGAGCACTCGTGAGCAGCTCGCCGCGCACGCCATGATCGCCCTCGTCGACATCTCCTACTGATGTCACGTAGCCAACAGCTTCTTGATTCTGGCGGTGCTCTTCTTGGTTTGATAGGTTGGTTCAGAGCTTTTTTTGGCGGTGCTCTTCTTGGTCGTATAGGTTAGTTATAAGAATTTCAATTGGATCCTGCACATAGCCACATGGGTCTTCCATTTCTCTTCGCCTGCATTCGTCGGCTGCGTTCATGAATTTGTTGTGATCTGTATTCATTTATGAAATGCAAAGAAGCTTAAATTAGGACATAGCCGGGTTCATATTGTTTTTTGAAACAGTTGCACCGATCTTATTCCTTGTGAAAGATGGTTGGAAGTGGGAAGAATCCAACCACACGGACTACAAATGAAAAACATTGGAAACATATACACTACAGCTCGGGGATATGATTTGCACAAAGCAAAAGAAAAGGAAAACACATTCAAGGACCATCGTCCGAACAGGTTTCACATATGCCGAGTCCATTTTGAATCCTGATCTCGCTGAATTCTTCACCTGCATTGTATGTCTTCTACATGAAAGGCGCATAGCTCATAGTTTGAGGTCCTACGTTAAACTTCGGTAGTTTGTATTACCAAAGTTGTACTAAAGCAATGTCAATTAATATGGATCAGGGGAAGTAACATTGTTTGATGTCATATGTGGAAGCACTTTGTGGATTTTTATGGACGTTTGCGAACCCTTCTTCATTTTTACTCAGTTATGAGATGTTGGAATAAATGAAGAGCTAGTTAATAAATGAGAAACTCCACGTACCTCTCGGGTCGCCTCCCCCGCGGGCGACTCGGGAGGGCTCCGCCGCCGCCGCCTAGTCCCTCCAGCGCCCTTCTCCTCCTCCGCCGTTGCCGATGGTCGGCGTCGGGCAAAGCCCGTGCGTGCGATGGCGGCGACGGAGGGTCTCTCCTCCCGTTCCCGGATCCACGGCGGCGCGGACGTCCTGATCCGCGGGGTGCGGCCCTCCCGATGGTGTGGCGGATCCCGGAGGCGGCGGACTCGCGGCGGTGCACGGGTGCCCAGATCCATGGGTGTGGGACTCCCGGCAGCGTGCGGACTCCAGGCGGCGGCGGGATCGCTCGAAGACGGGCTTGGGCGATGGCGTCGGCCGCGTGGTGTCGGATCTCGCTCGCGGCGGATCTCGCCACTCCGGCCGTCGTGGAGGAACCTAAACCAGGGGCAGCGGCCCCGTTAGGCATGGCGACGGCGTCCTCGGTTGGCGACGTTCGCAGGGGGTGGATGGACGACGTCTTGACTGCGTGGGCGGTGAGTCGCCGGTGGATCTCCTCCGCACTGCAGGCTCTCTCCCGCTGCACTTGGTGGCTTACGACTGCGGTCGTCGACCTCGGTGCGTTCGCGAGGGCTGGTAGAGGTGACATCGGACCGGAGGAAACTCTGGATGACTCGTTCATCTCGACGGTGGCGATGACCAGGGTCACCGTTCTCCTACGTGCAGGTGTCGTCGAGGTCCCTGCCCTCCACCCAGACCCCATTCCCGGGTGAAAACCCTAAATCTCCTTAGATTGGGCGGCGGCAGCACTGCGTGTGTCGTGCCCTTCTTGGAGGTGCCGCCTGGGGCGATTGTGTTGGAAATATGCCCTAGAGGCAATAATAAAATGGTTATTATTATATTTCCTTGTTCATGATAATTGTATATTGTTCATGCTATAATTGTGTTATCCGGAAATCATAATACATGTGTGAATACATAGACCACAACATGTCCCTAGTGAGCCTCTAGTTGACTAGCTCGTTGATCAATAGATGGTTATGGTTTCCTAACCATGGACTTTGGATGTCATTGATAACGGGATCACATCATTAGGAGAATGATGTGATGGAGAAGACCCAATCCTAAGCATAGCGCAAGATCGTGTAGTTCGTCTGCTAAAGCTTTTCTAATGTCAAGTATCTTTTCCTTAGACCATGAGATTGTGCAACTCCCGGATACTGTAGGAATACTTTGGGTGTGCCAAACGTCACAACGTAACTGGGTGACTATAAAGGTGCACTATGGGTATCTCCGAAAGTGTCTGTTGGGTTGGCACGAATCGGGACTGGGATTTGTCACTCCGTATGACGGAGAGGTATCTCTGGGCCCACTCGGTAAGACATCATCGTAATGAGCTCAATGTGACTGAGGGTTGGTCACGGGATGAGGTGTTACGGAACGAGTAAAGTGACTTGCCGGTAACGAGATTGAACGAGGTATTGGGATACCAATGATCGAATCTCGGGCAAGTAACGTACCGATTGACAAAGGGAATTGTATACGGGATTGCTTGAATCCTCGACATCGTGGTTCATCCGATGAGATCATCATGGAACATGTAGGAGCCAACATGGGTATCCAGATCCCGCTGTTGGTTATTGGCCGGAGAGTTGTCTCGGTCATGTTTGCATGGTTCCCGAACCCGTAGGGTCTACACACTTAAGGTTTGATGACGCTAGGGTTATTAGGAAGACTTGTATGTGATTACCGAATGTTGTTCGGAGTCCCGGATGAGATCCCGGACGTCACGAGGAGTTCCGGAATGGTCTGGAGGTGAAGATTTATATGTGGGAAGTTATCATACGGTCATCGGAAAAGTTCCGGGGCATATCGGTATTATACCGGGGCCACCGGAGAGGTTCCGGGGGTCCACCGGGAGGGGCCACCTCTCTCGGAGGGCCTCATGGGCCGTAGAGGAAAGGGAACCAGCCCTTGGAGGGCTGGGCGCATCCCCCCTTGGGCCCATGCGCCTAGGGTTGGGGGGGGGGAACCCTAGAGGGGGCGCCCCCTTGCTTGGGGGGGGGGGGCAAGCCACCCCCTTGGCCGCCGCCCCCCCTCTAGATCTCATATAGAGGGGGCCGGCCCCCTTCCGCCTTCCCCTATAAATAGAGGGGCAAGGGGAGGGCTGCATACCACATCAAAGGCGCAGCCCCTCCCCTCCCCAACACCTCTCCTCCTCCGTTAAGAGCTTGGCGAAGCCCTGCCGGAGTACTGCCGCTCCACCACCACCACGCCGTCGTGCTGCTGTTGGAGCTCTCTTCCTCAACCTCTCCCTCCTCCTTGCTGGATCAAGGTGCGGGAGACGTCTCCGCTCTGTACGTGTGTTGAACGCGGAGGTGCCGTCCGT
Source organism: Triticum aestivum (assembly GCF_018294505.1). Classification (NCBI taxonomy): domain Eukaryota; kingdom Viridiplantae; phylum Streptophyta; class Magnoliopsida; order Poales; family Poaceae; genus Triticum; species Triticum aestivum. The sequence goes on from NC_057797.1 coordinate 742,268,026, forward strand.
TCGGTGCTAGGATCATCGGTGATTGGGATCACGTCGAGTACGACTCCATCAACCCCGTTCTCCTGAACGCTTCCGCTCGTTATCTACAAGGGTATGTAGATGCACTCCTTTCCCTCTCGTTGCTAGATGACTCCATAGATTAATCTTGGTGATGCGTAGAAAATTTTAAATTTCTGCTACGATCCCCAACAGTGGCATCATGAGCTAGGTCTATGCGTAGTTTCTATGCACGAGTAGAACACAAGTTGTTGTGGGCGTCGATTTTGTCAATTTACTTGCCGTTACAAGTCTTATCTTGATTCGGCGGCATCGTGGGATGAAGTGGCCCGGACCGACCTTACACGTACGCTTACGTGAGACTGGTTCCACCGACTGACATGCACTAGTTGCATAAGGTGGCTAGCGGGTGTATGTCTCTCCCACTTTAGTCGGATCGGATTCGATGAAAAGGGTCCTTATGAAGGGTAAATAGAAATTGGCATATCACGTTGTGGTTTTGGCGTAGGTAAGAAACGTTCTTGCTAGAAACCTATAGCAGCCACGTAAAAACTTGCAACAACAATTAGAGGATGTCTAACTTGTTTTTGCAGCATATGTCGTGTGATGTGATATGGCCAAAAGGATGTGATGAATGATATATGTGATGTATGAGATTGAACATGTTCTTGTAATAGGAATCATGACTTGCATGTCGATGAGTATGACAACCGGTAGGAGCCATAGGAGTTGTCTTAATTTATTTATGACCTGCGTGTCAACATAAACATCATGTAATTACTTTACTTTATTGCTAACCGTTAGCCATAGTAGTAGAAGTAATAGTTGGCGAGACAACTTCACGAAGACACGATGATGGAGATCATGATGATGGAGGTCATGGTGTCATGCCGGTGACAATGATGATTATGGCGCCCCGAAGATGGAGATCAAAAGGAGCAAAATGATATTGGCCATGTCACTATTTGATTGCATGTGATGTTTATCATGTTTTACATCTTATTTGCTTAGAACGACGGTAGCATAAGTAAGATGATCCCTCGCAATAATTTCAAGAAAGCGTTCCCCCTAACTATGCACCGTTGCTAAGGTCCGTTGTTCCGAAGCACCACGTGATGATCGGGTGTGATAGGTTCTAACATTCGCATACAACGGGTGTAAGCCAGATTTACACACGCAATACACTTAGGTTGACTTGATGAGCCTAGCATGTACAGACATGGCCTCGGAACACGGAAGACCGAAAGGTCGAACATAAGTCGTATAGAAGATACGATCAACATGAAAAATGTTCACCGATGATGACTAGTCCATCTCACGTGATGATCGGACACGGCCTAGTTGACTCGGATCATGTATCACTTAGATGACTAGAGGGATGTCTATCTGAGTGGGAGTTCATTAAATAATTTGATTAGATGAACTTAATTATCATGCACATAGTCTGAAAATCTTTGCAATATGTCTTATAGATCAAATGGCCCACGCTAATGTTGCTGTCAACTTCAACGCATTCCTAGAGAAAACCAAGCTGAAAGACGATGGCAGCAACTACACGGACTGGGTCCGTAACCTGAGAATTATCCTCATAGCTGCCAGGAAAGCATATGTCCTTGATGCACCGCTAGGTGAAGCACCTGTTTTCCCTGCAGAACAAGACGTTATGAACGCTTGGCAGACGCATAGTGATGATTACTCCCTGGTTCAGTGTGGCATGCTTTACAGCTTAGAACCGGGGCTCCAAAAGCGTTTTGAGCAACACGGAGCATATGAGATGTTCCAAGAGCTGAAAATCGTTTTCCAAGCTCATGCCCGGGTCGAGAGATATGAAGTCTCCGACAAGTTCTACAGTTGTAAGATGGAGGAGAATAGTTCCGTCAGCGAGCACATACTCAAAATGTCTGGGTTGCACAACCACTTGTCTCAGCTAGGAGTTAATCTCCCGGATGATGCGGTCGTTGACAGAATCCTTCAGTCGCTCCCACCTAGCTACAAGAGCTTTGTGATGAACTTCAATATGCAGGGGATGGAAAAGACCATTCCTGAGGTATATTCAATGCTGAAGTCAGCGGAGGTGGAAATCAAAAAGGAATAATCAAGTGTTGATGGTGAATAAAACCACTAAGTTCAAGAAAGGCAAGCGTAAAAAGAACTTCAAGAAGGACGACAAGGAAGTTGCCGCGCCCGGTAAGCAAGCTGCCGGGAAGAAGCCAATGAATGGACCCAAGCCTGAGATTGAGTGCTTTTATTGCAAGGGAAACAGTCACTGGAAGCGGAACTGCCCCAAGTACTTAGCGGATAAGAAGGCCGGCAATGCCAAAGGTATGTGTGATATACATGTTATTGATGTGTACCTAACCAGCGCTCGTAGTAGCTCCTGGATATTTGATACCGGTGCAGTTGCTCATATTTGTAACTCAAAACAGGAACTGCAGAATAAACGGAGACTGGCGAAGGACGAGGTGACGATGCGCGTCGAGAATGGTTCCAAGGTCGATGTGATCACCGTCGGCACGCTACCTCTACATTTACCTACGGGATTAGTTTTAAACCTCAATAATTGTTATTTAGTACCAGCTTTGAGCATGAACATTGTATCTGGATCTCGTTTAATGCGAGATGTCTACTCATTTAAATCTGAGAATAATGGTTGTTCTATTTATATGAGAGACATGTTTTATGGCCATGCCCCGTTGGTCAATGGTTTATTCTTATTTAATCTCGAACGTGATGTTACACACATTCATAGTGTGAATGCCAAAAGGTGTAAGGTTGATAATGATAGTCCCACATACTTGTGGCACTGCCGCCTTGGTCACATTGGTGTCAAACGCATGAAGAAACTCCATGCAGATGGACTTTCAGAGTCTCTTGATTATGAATCATTTGACACGTGTGAACCATGCCTCATGGGAAAAATGACCAAGAATCCATTCTTCGGAACAATGGAGAGAGCAACCAACTTATTGGAAATCATACATACTGATGTGTGCGGTCCAATGAGTGTTGAGGCTCGCGGTGGCTATCGTTATGTTCTCACCCTCACTGATGACTTGAGTAGATATGGGTATGTCTACTTAATGAAACACAAGTCTGAGACCTTTGAAAAGTTCAAGGAATTTCAGAGTGAAGTTGAGAATCAACGTGATAGGAAAATCAAGTTCTTACGATCAGATCGTGGGGGGAATATTTGAGTCACAAATTTGACACGCACTTAAGGAAATGTGGAATAGTTTCACAACTCACGCCGCCTGGAACACCTCAGTGTAATGGTGTGTCCGAACGTCGTAATCGCACCCTATTGAATATGGTGCGATCTATGATGTCTCTTATCGATCTACCGCTATCATTTTGGGGTTATGCTATAGAGACTGCCGCATTCACTTTAAATAGGGCTCCATCGAAATCCATTGAGACGACACCGTATGAATTGTGGTTTGGTAAGAAACCTAAGCTGTTGTTTCTAAAAGTTTGGGATGCGATGCTTATGTCAAGAAACTTCAACCTGAAAAGCTCGAACCCAAATCGGAAAAATGCGTCTTCATAGGATACCCTAAAGAAACTATTGGGTATACCTTCTACCTCAGAATCGAAGGCAAGATCTTTGTTGCCAAGAATGGATCCTTTCTAGAGAAAGAGTTTCTCTTGAAAGAAGTAAGTGGGAGGAAAGTAGTGAAGGAAATATGCCCTATAGGCAATAATAAAGTTATTATTTATTTCCTTATATCATGATAAATGTTTATTATTCATGCTAGAATTGTATTAACCGGAAACATGATACATGTGTGAATACATAGACAAACAGAGTGTCACTAGTATGCCTCTACTTGACTAGCTCGTTGATCAAAGATGGTTATGTTTCCTAGCCATAGACAAAGAGCTGTCATTTGATTAACGGGATCACATCATTAGGAGAATGATGTGATTGACTTGACCCATTCCGTTAGCATAGCACTTGATCGTTTAGTTTGTTGCTATTGCTTTCTTCATGACTTATACATGTTCCTATGACTATGAGATTATGCAACTCCCGTTTACCTGAGGAACACTTTGTGTGCTACCAAACGTCACAACGTAACTGGGTGATTATAAAGGTGCTCTACAGGTGTCTCCGAAGGTACTTGTTGGGTTGCCGTATTTCGAGATTAGGATTTGTCACTCTGATTATCGGAGAGGTATCTCTGGGCCCACTCGGTAATGCACATCACTATAAGCCTTGCAAGCATTGCAACTAATGAGTTAGTTGCGGGATGATGTGTTATGGAACGAGTAAAGAGACTTGCCGGTAACGAGATTGAACTAGGTATTGAGATACCGATGATCGAATCTCGGGCAAGTAACATACCGATGACAAAGGGAACAACGTATGTTGTTATGTGGTTTGACCGATAAAGATCTTCATAGAATATGTAGGAGCCAATATGAGCATCCAGGTTCCGCTATTGGTTATTGACCGGAGACGTGTCTCGGTCATGTCTACATAGTTCTCGAACCCGTAGGGTCCGCACGCTTAAAGTTCGATGACGGTTATATTATGAGTTTATGTGTTTTAATGTACCGAAGGAGTTCGGAGTCCCGAATGAGATCGGGGACATGACGAGGAGTCTTGAAATGATGTTTATATATTGGATGACTATATTCGGATATCGAAAAGGTTCTGAGTGACTCGGGTATTTTCGGGAGTACCGGGGAGTTACGAGAATTCGTATTGGGCCTTAATGGGCATACGGGAAAGGAGAGAAAGGCCTCGAAGGGTGGCCGCACCCCTCCCCATGGGCTGGTCTGAATTGGACTAGGGGGGGCGCCCCCTTCCTTCCTTCTCCTTTTCCCTTCCCTTTCCTTCCCTCCTACTCCTACTACTTGGAAGGGCTCCTAGTTCTACTAGGAAAGGGGGAATCCTACTCCCGGTGGGAGTAGGACTCCCCTAGGGCGCGCCATAGAGAGGGCCAGCCCTCCCCCTCCTCCGCTCCTTTATATACGTGGCCAGGGGCACCCCATAGACACAACAATTGATCTCTTGATCTCTTAGCCGTGTGCGGTGCCCCCCTTCGCCATAATCCACCTCGATCATATCGTAGCGGTGCTTAGGCGAAGCCCTGCGTCAGTAGAACATCATCATCATCACCACGCCGTCGTGCTGACGAAACTCTCCCTCAACACTCGGCTGGATCAGAGTTCGAGGGACATTATTGAGTTGAACGTGTTCATAACTCGGAGGTGCCGTGCGTTCGGTACTTGATCGGTCGGATCGTGAAGACGTACGACTACATCAACCGCGTTGTGCTAACGTTTCCGCTTTCGGTCTATGAGGGTATGTGGACAACACTCTCCCCTCTCGTTGCTATGCATCACCTGATCTTGCGTGTGTGTAGGAAATTTTTTGAAATTACTACGTTCCCCAACAGTGGCATCCGAGCCTGGTTTTATACGTTGATGGTATATGCACGAGTAGAACACAAGTGAGTTGTGGGCGATACAAGTTATACTGCTTACCAGCATGTCATACTTTGCTTCGGCGGTATTGTTGGATGAAGCGGCCCGGACCGACATTATGCGTACGCTTACGCGAGACTGGTTCTACCGACGTGCTTTGCACACAGGTGGCTGGAGATCATGACGATGCTTTGGAGATGGAGATCAAAGGCACAAGATGATGATGGCTATATCATGTCACATATATTGCATGTGATGTTTATCTTTTATACATCTTATTTTGCTTAATTCGGCGGTAGCTTTATAAGATAATCTCTCACTAAATTATCAAGGTATAAGTGTTCTCCCTGAGTATGCACCGTTGCGAAAGTTCTTCGTGCTGAGACACCACGTGATGATCGGGTGTGATAGGCTCTATGTTCAAATACAACGGGTGCAAAACAGTTGCACATGCGGAATACTCAGGTTAAACTTGACGAGCCTAGCATATAACAGATATGGCCTCGGAACACGGAGACCGAAAGGTCGAGCGTGAATCATATAGTAGATATGATAAACATAGTGAAGTTCACCATTGAAACTACTCCATCTCACGTGCTGATCAGACATGGTTTAGTTGATATGGATCACGTGATCACTTAGAAGATTAGAGGGATGTCTGTCCAAGTGGGAGTTCTTAAGTAATATGATTAATTGAACTTTAATTTATCATGAACTTAGTCCTAGTAGTATTAGCATATCTATGTTGTAGATCAATAGCTCGCGATGTTGCTCCCAGTTTATTGTGTACCTAGAGAAAAATTATGTTGAAAAATGTTAGTAGCAATGATGCGGATTGGATCCGTGATCTGAGGATTATCCTCATTGCTGCACAGAAGAATTATGTCTTTGATGCACCGCTAGGTGACAGACCTATTGCAGGAGTAGATGCAAACGTTATGAATGTTTGGCTAGCTCAATATGATGACTACTTGATAGTTTAGTGCATCATGCTTAACGGCTTAGAATCGGGACTTCAAAGACGTTTTGAATGTCATGGACCATATGAGATGTTCCAGGAGTTGAGGTTAATATTTCAAGAAAATACCCGAGTTGAGAGATATGAAGTCTCCAACAAGTTCTATAGCTAAAAGATGGAGGAGAATAGCTCAAACAGTGAGCATGTGCTCAGATTGTCTGGGTACTACAATCGCTTGAATCAAGTGGGAGTTAATCTTCCAGATAAGATAGTGATTGACAGAATTCTCTAGTCACCATCACCAAGTTAGTAGAACTTCGTGATGAACTATGATATGCAAGGGATAACGGAAACGATTCCCAAGCTCTTCGTAATGCTGAAATCGACGAAGGTACAAATCAAGAAATATATCAAGTGTTGATGGCAGACAAGACCACTAGTTTCAAGAAAAGGGCAAAGGGAAGAAGGGGAACTTTAAGAAGAATGGCAAGCAAGTTGCTGCTCAAGTGAAGAAGCCCAAGTCTGGTCCTAAGCCTGAGACTAAGTGCTTCTACTGCAAAGGGACTAGTCACTGGAAGCGGAACTACCCCAAGTATTTGGCGGATAAGAAGGATGGCAAAGTGAACAAAGGTATATTTGATATACAGATTATTGATGTGTATTTTACTAGTGTTCATCGCAACCCCTTAGTATTTGATACTGGTTCAGTTGCTAAGAGTAGTAACTCAAAACGGGAGTTGCAGAATAAACATAAACTAGTAAAGGGCGAGGTGACCATGTGTGTTGGAAGCAGTTCCAAGATTGGTATGGTCATCATCGCACACTCCCTATACTTTCGGGATTAGTGTTGAACCTAAATAAGTGTTATTTGGTGTTTGCGTTGAGCATGAATATGATTTGATCATGTTTATTGCAATACGGTTATTCATTTAAGTTAGAGAATAATTGTTGTTCTGTTTACATGAATGAAACCTTATATGGTTACACACCCAATGAAAATGGTTCATTGGATCTCGATCGTAGTGATACACATATTCATAATATTGAAGCCAAAAGATGCAAAGTTAATAATGATAGTGCAACTTATTTATGACACTGCCGTTTAGGTCATATTTGTGTAAAGCGCATGAAACTCCATGCTGATGGGATTTTGGAATCACTTGATTACGAATCACTTGATGCTTGCGAACCATGCCTCTTAGGCAAGATGACTAAAACTCCGTTCTCCGAAACAATGGAGCGAGCAACAGATTTGTTGGAAATCATACATACTGATGTATGTGGTCCGATGAATATTGAGGCTCGCAGCACGTATCGTTATTTTCTGACCTTCACAGATGATTTGAGCAGATATGGGTATATCTACTTGATGAAACATAAAGTCTGAAACATTTGAAAAGTTCATATAATTTCAGAGTGAAACGGAAAATCATCGTAACAAGAAAATAAAGTTTCTACAATCTGATCGTGGAGGAGAATATTTGAGTTACGAGTTTGGCCTTCATTTGAAAACAATGTGAAATAGTTTCACTACTCACGCCACCTCGAACACCATAGTGTAATGGTGTGTCCGAACGTCATAACCGTACTTTATTAGATATGGTGCGATCTATGATGTCTCTTACCGATTTACCACTATCGTTTTGGGGTTATGCATTAGAGACAGCTACATTCACGTTAAATAGGGCATCATCTAAATCCGTTGAGATGACACCGTATGAAATATGGTTTGGCAAGAAACCTAAGTTGTCGTTTCTTAAAGTTTGAGGTTGCAATGCTTATGTGAAAAAGTTTCAACCTGATAAGCTCAAACCCAAATCGGAGAAGTGCGTCTTCATAGGATACCCAAAAGAAAATGTTGGGTACACCTTCTATCACAGATCCGAAGGCAAGATATTCATTGCCGAGAATGGATCCTTTCTAGAGAAGGAGTTTCTCTTGAAAGAAGTGAGTGGGAGGAAAGTAGAACTTGATGAGGTAACTGTACCTACTCCCTTATTGGAAAGTAGTTCATCACATAAATCTGTTCTTGTGACTACTACACCAATTAGTGAGGAAGCTAATGATGATGATCATGTAACTTCAGATCAAGTTACTACCGAACCTCGTAGGTAAACCAGAGTGAGATCCGCACTAGAGTGGTACGTTAATCCTGTTCTGGAGGTCATGTTACTTGACCATGACGAACCTACGAACTATGAGGAAGCGATGATGAGCCCACATTCCGCGAAATGGCTTGAGGCCATGAAATCTGAGATGAGATCCATGTATGAGAACAAAGTATGGACTTTGATTGACTTTCCCAATGATCGGCGAGCCATTGATATTAAATGGATTTTTAAGAGGAAGACGGACGCTGATAGTAGTGTTACTATCTACAAAGCTAGAATTTTCGCAAAAAGGTTTTCGACAAGTTCAAGGTGTTGACCACGATGAGAGTTTCTCACTCGTATCTATGCTTAAGTCTGTCCGAATCATGTTAGCAATTGCCGCATTTTATGAAATCTGGCAAATGGATAAATAAAACTGCATTCCTTAATGGATTTATGAAAGAAGAGTTGTATATGATGCAACCAGAAGGTTTTGTCAATCCTAAAGGTACTAACAAAATATGCAAGCTCCAGCGATCCATCTATGGACTGGTGCAAGCATCTCGGAGTTGGAATATACGTTTTGATAATTTGATCGAAGCATATAGTTTTATACAGACTTGCGGTGAAGCCTGTATTTACAAGAAAGTGAGTGGGAGCACTACAGCATTTCTGATAAGTATATGTGAATGACATATTGTTGATCAGAGATAATGTAGAATTATTCTGCAAAGCATAAAGGAGTGTTTGAAAGGAGTTTTTCAAAGAAAGACCTCGGTGAAGCTGCTTACATATTGAGCATCAAAATCTATAGAGATAGATCAAGACGCTTGATAAGTTTTTTCAATGAGTTCATACCTTGACAAGATTTTGAAGTAGTTCATAATGAAACAGTCAAAGAAAGAGTTCTTGCCTGTGTTACAAGGTGTGAAATTGAGTAAGACTCAAGGCCCGACCACGGCAGAAGATAGAAAGAGAATGAAAGCCATTCCCTATGCCTCAGCCATAGGTTCTATAAAGTATGCCATGCTATGTACCAGATCTATTGTATACCCTACACTATTTTTTGGCGAGGGAGTACAATAGTGATCTAGGAGTAGATCACTGGACAACGGTCAAAATTATCCTTAGTGGAATAAGGATATGTTTCTCGATTATGGAGGTGACAAAAGGTTTGTTGTAAAGGGTTACGTCGATGCAATTTTTGACACTGATCCAGATGACTCTAAGTCTCAATCTGGATACATTTTGAAAGTGGGAGCAATTAGCTAGAGTAGCTCCGTGCAGAGCATTGTTGACATAGAAATTTGCAAAATACATACGGATCTGAATGTGGCAGACCCGTAGACTAAACTTCTCTCGCAAGCAAAACATGATCACACCTTAGTACTCTTTGGGTATTAATCACATAGCGATGTGAACTAGATTGTCGACTCTAGTGAACCCTTTGGGTGTTGGTCACATGACGATGTGAACTATGGGTGTTAATCACATGGTGATGTGAACTATTGGTGTTAAATCACATGGAGATGTGAACTAGATTATTGACTCTAGTGCAAGTGGGAGATTGAAGGAAATATGCCCTAGAGGCAATAATAAAGTTATTATTTATTTCCTTATATCATGATAAATGTTTATTATTCATGCTAGAATTGTATTAACCGGAAACATGATACGTGTGTGAATACATAGACAAACAGAGTGTCACTAGTATGCCTCTACTTGACTACCTCGTTGATCAAAGATGGTTATGTTTCCTAGCCTTAGATAAAGAGTTGTCATTTGATTAACGGGATCACATCATTAGGAGAATGATGTGATTGACTTGACCCATTCCGTTAGCATAGCACATGATCGTTTAGTTTGTTGCTATTTCTTTCTTCATGAGATCCCGGACATCACGAGGAGTTCCAGAATGGTCCGGAGGTGAAGATTTATATGTGGGAAGTTGTCATACGGTCACCGGAAAAGTTCGGGGGCATATCGGTATTATACCGGGGCCACCGGAGAGGTTCCGAGGGTCCACCGGGAGGGGCCACCTCTCTCGGAGGGCCTCATGGGCCATAGAGGAAAGGGAACCAGCCCTTGGAGGGCTGGGCGCATCCCCCCTTGG
>NC_057797.1:742278847-742280186 GCF_018294505.1 Triticum aestivum
GGTCGGCCCCCTTCCCCCTTCCCCTACAAATAGAGGGGCAAGGGGAGGGTTGCATACCACATCAAAGGCGCAGCCCCTCCCCTCCCCAACACCTCTCCTCCTCCGTTAAGAGCTTGGCGAAGCCCTGCCGGAGTACTGCCACTCCACCACCACCACGCCGTCGTGCTGCTGTTGGAGCTCTCTTCCTCAACCTCTACCTCCTCCTTGCTGGATTGTAACGCCCGGATAATCAAGCTACAGTAATCCCCTGCTAATGATGTCATGTCATCATTTTTACTGTTGCTAGATCCCACATTGATTCAATTTTTTAAATTAAAGTCAAACTATTAATGTTTTCAAATGTCAAAACTAAAAAGTTCATGTGATGGCAAATAATGCATACTTAATTATGGTGGAGAAACACTAGGTCACTTGTTTGCTTATTCAAAAGTTGTCACCGAAAAGGAGTGACTAAAACATCCACTTTAGTTCCTTTGCATTTATTCAAAAATCAAATGGCTTAAAATATTACCACAACCATTTTATGGCAGTGCCAAATATTGCAGGGCATTTATATGGCCAAGTTCCATACAAAATCTTTTGATAGCTTAAATAAATACAAACAATGTGTTTCACAAAACAGAAAGTAGTAAATGAAGAAGGAACCTAACTACTGTGCACTTTGGCCCATCATACATAGTACATGCCCAGCCCACCTCCGCCTCATCCCCTCCTCTGTACAGGAGACAGGAAGGGCGTGGCACGCATCCATGGCGCCATGGCCATGGATGGCCGCCACGAGCCCCCCCTCGGCCTATAAGGTAGCATCCCCGAAACCCTAGCTCACCCTCTCCCATCCCCTTGGATCCGCATCATCCGCCCCCCTCTCCCGTGGGTCGATTTTGAGCTCGCAAGCTCAAGCGGTCACCGCTTGCTCGCCGTCGTTGACGCGTCCACCGACCTCTCCGGCGGGCGGGAGCACGTCCTAGACGTTCGTCGCGCTCGTCCGCGTCCGTTCCGGGCATCGGAGCTAGGAGGGGAGCTGCGTAGCCATCGCCATCAACCTCGTCTCCTCTGCTTCGGCCACCGCACGTCGTCGCCGTCGATCTACACCCTCGCGACCTCACCGGCCTCCCTGACCTCGTCCCCGGCACCGCTGTGAGACACTCTTCCCAAACCCCATCTCCCTCTTGTCGATTTGTCGCCGTTTTCCGTCGTCCTCGAGCTCGGATGTCCTCTTCCATGGCCGCGTTCAATCCTCAGTGTACGCGCACGTGCATGTGCCTGCTCTTGCCCATGGCCGCGCCCTGGATGCGACCCGCACGCACCCGCGCCGCTGCTCCCTCCTGCGCCGACCTGC
>NC_057797.1:742280579-742300125 GCF_018294505.1 Triticum aestivum
CTTGCCGATGGGCGGCCGCCGCTGCCGCCAGTGCAGCTGTCGTTCGCGCGCGTTCGGCTGCAGCGGTTCCACCTGGCCGCGCCCTTGCTTGCCGCGCCCTATTCCCCGCACGCCCTGCTCGCCGTGCTATGCTGCCGGCGCCGCTCGTCGCCCCTCCGAGGCCCCTCCGGCGCGGGCGTCCCAGCGAGGCCGGCGCTGGCTTGGCCTCTATCTACGGGGCCGACCCAGTTTAACTACGGGGCTAAATCACCCCCCTAAACTAACCCCCACTACTACTGACCCGTGGGCCCAAGGCCATTAACTCAGATTAGATTTAAACTAATTTAAGTACCCTCCCTGTCAATGACAGGTAGACCCCACCTCTAGTTATCTCTTTAAAAAGGGAAATACTAAATCTGTGAGAATGACACCTGGGCCCCACTACCCAGGTTTGACCAGTCAATAGTTGACTAGTCAACTGTGACTGGACTAATTGATTGGGTCAACCAAGCCCCTAGCCCCACATGTCATTGGCTGTGGCTAGCCCGTGTTGAGTATAAAATGTATATTCTGTTTTTAATTCTTTTTAATAATAAATCTAGGAACTTCAGAAAAATGCTAAAATCTTTAGAAATTCATAGAAATTAAACCGTAGCTCGGATGAAAAAACTTTGTACATGAAAGTTGCTCAGAACGACAAGATGAATCCGAATACGCAGTCCGTTCGTCCGCCACATGCCCCTAGCATAGCGAACATGCAACTTTTCCCCTCCGTTTCATCTATCCGAAAAATGCTTAACTCCGGGAAAACTTTCCGGATGTTATCCCCCTTCGCCGGTATCGCGTAGTACTGCGTTAGAACACCCCTAGCACCGCTTTTTGTCTTGCCATGCATGTGTTTGCTCTGTATTTACTGTTTCTTCCCCCTCTTTTCTCCGGTAGACCCCGAGGCCCGTGCTGATGCCGCTGTGATCGACTACGTCACCGACGACCCCTCCTTCTTGTCTGAGCAACCAGGCAAGCAAACCCCCTTGAGCATTCCAATATCGCACATTTCTTTCCCTCTCATGCTTGCATTAGAACTGCTACTGCTTTACGTATGATCCTACTCTGATGCATAGCCTGTTTTTGTTACCTGCTTTCATACCTTACTTGCTTATCCTAAACTGCTTAGTATAGGTTGGTTAGTGATCCATCAGTGACCCCCACCTTGTCCTAGTTGCCTCGCTTTATGTTCGATGACTCGATCAACATGATCGACGTCTAGGCCCCGACACCACACATCACCCCCCTAGTTGTACAACTCTGCAGAGTTACCATCGAGTGCCGAGGGTGGAACCTCTTACATCACCCTGATGAGATCTCTGTAGTGTATCTATATGGTCGAGGTCATCGAGGGTGATTTCCTCCTTAACCACTTCCGTTACCGCTCTATCGTGCAACCCCTCAAGTGTGAACGACGAGGGTGGATCCTCTTACGTTCACCTTGATGATAACATCGAGTGGGATTCACCGGGGGTGATTCCTCGGGTTTTCCCCTTGGTGTTAGATGCACCGTTACTATGGTTACTATGATTTTACACTGAGCCATGTTACTAAAGATAGGTCGACCCTGATCAGGGGTACCCGCGCGAGCTTAATAGCGAGTGATGTGGAGTCAGGTTGACCTGGAAGGTGCCCGCGAGATACTTACGAGGCATGGCCGGCCATTCTTAGCCCTTGCTGCAAGTACTCAAGACGGGGCAACGGGGTCACATCGATCGTGAGTCTCTGCTCGTTACCGCGCGTTCCTAATCCACTACGATTTGGATATTTGATCCGAGGGGCCTCTGGCCTGATAGCACTAACCATCACGTGGGCATAGTATGGGCATTCTGCGTTGTATACATCAGGCGAAGCTTAATAGACGTCAGCGACTGAGCGGCGCACGCCGGGTTGGACTGGTAAGCACCTACCTTGTTAAAGGAGGTAGCTAGGTCTGCTCACCGGCCACGTACGCAACGTGCAGGAGTTCCCGGGGAGAAGCCCCATGAACCCTGGGGGCATAGGTTTACTCCGGCGTGTTGACCTCTCTATTAAGCGTAGGTCGGGTTGTGGCGTATTGTTTGGCCGAGGTCGGGCATGACCCAGGAAAGTGTGTCTGGTCGGAGTTAATCGAGCGTGGTGGGTAAGTTGGTGCACCCCTGCAGGGAAGAAAACGTCTATCGATAGCCTGTCCTACGGTAACGGACACTTGGAGTTGTATCCTGATCGATACAACTAGAACTGGATACTTGTGATGAGAACTGGATGGTGATGAGAATTGGAATGTGTTGACACTTGGATAGTATGGCTCTAGGATTGCTTTCTCGCAGGGAGTTGAGAAAAGATCTCTGGCCGTGGTTGATAACAGTTCTACTACTTTACTTTATGTTACTCTACTCCCTCCTGTTGCTGCAAGATGGTGGTTTCCAGAAGATGCTAGTCTTCGATAGGACTAGGCCTTCACTCTATTCTGGCATTTCTGCAGCCTAGTCCACATATGCAACCCATTCCTTTGATACAGATGCATACTTAGTTTAGATCTGATGTAAGTCTTGCGAGTACTTTGGGTGAGTACTCGCGGTTGCTTTGCTACTTCTTTTTCCCCATACCCGATTGTTGCGACCAGATGACGGATCCCAGGAGCCAGACGACGCCACTGATGACTACTACTACCCGGAGGATGCCTACTACTACGTGAAGACTACAGACGACTAGGAGTAGTTAGGAGGCTCCCAGGCAGGAGGCCTTGCCTTTTGATCATTGCTGCTTTTTTGCTATGGAATTTGTCTAAAACTAAAGAATTTTACTCATATTAGACAATGGCTGCTAGGATGGATAGTGGAAGCAACACCCTACGAAGCTATGATTATGGCCGTTGTTATGTGGCACATTTGGGAGAACAGGAACAACTATCGCAATGGTGAGGCACTAGTTAATCCTCTTCGCGTGGTGGGGAAAATCAAGGCTTATATTGAATTCATTACAGAGTATAAGATCAGCCCAATAGGTTCCAACAGACGTGAGACCTTTACATCAACCCAAAAATGGTCTCCGCCGCCGGAAGGTTGGTTGCTGATCAATGTAGATGCTGCGGTTTTCTCCCACTCAGGACGGGCTGGCTATGGAGTTGTAGTGCGAGACCATCGAGGGACACTTTTGTCTGCATACCGAGGTTCCTATATTGATCATATTCAAAACCCAGAAGTGGCTGAAGCTATTGCTGTTCGTCAAGCGCTCATCGCTGCTGAAGATGCTGGTTTTAATAAGATTCAGGTGGTCTCCGATTGCTTGTCGCTGATGAACAAGGTTCGGGATAGGAGTTTCGACAGGTCCCCTTCAGGTGCCATAGTCCAGGATATTAAAAGTAGGGCCACAAAGTTCTTATCTTGTGATTTTATCCATGTCAAACGTGGTTGTAATGAAGCAGCTCATGTACTGGCAAAATCTGCAGAATTTGATGTTGGGTCCTGTTGGTCTAGCGAGCCACCTGATCAAATCAGGGCCATTATTTGTAATGAACATATTTCTAAGTGAATGGATGTAAGGGTGCTGCCCATTATTTTCAAAAAAAACCTTGTTTAACTCATGTCTGTACTCAGATATTGTTGCTTCCGCTGACTCTTGTGTTTTCGAGCTTATTTATTCAAGCCCTCGAGGCCCCTGGCTTGTAATATAAAGCTTGTATTATTTTAATTTGTGTCTAGAGTTGTGTTGTGATATCTTCCCGTGAGTCCTTGATCTTGATCGTACACATTTGCGTGTATGATTAGTGTACGGTCAAATCGGGGGCGTCACAAGTTGGTATCAGAGCCGACTGCCTATAGGCAGCCCCCTTTCCAACTCCTTGGCCGAAGTTGAGTCTAGTCACTGAAAAACTTTTACTAACATTGGCTGTGTGTCTTATGGGCCCACGTCGCCATATGGGTGGTATTAGGATCTTTTATTCCTCGTCTATACTCTGGGACTCTGATCTCTCTTCTATTTGGGTTAAAATTGTTTTACTAACTCGAACATTAGGATCTCGTGATCACATCCGCCCGGAGAGCCCCTTATTTCAGATGATTGCCTGCTGCATCAGAAGATTCCGAAGATACTCTACGATATTCTCTCAAGACTTTGTGCCTGTTGCCTTTGCAATTCCCTACCACCGAAATATCCTTATGGATAACTACACACACTTGCCAATCTTACATTCTATCCCATTGATCTTGTAATTACAAGATGCCCTGAACTGCTCTCCTTTTTCCGAGAATCCTTTGACCTTACTGCCTTACAGTTCCTTGTCATCTGAATACCCCTACGGATAACTTTGTACACCTATCAAGTATCCGCTCATCCTGAGTTGATTCATGTACTTCACAAAGGTCTTCGTAATACCATTTGTTCTTGTGAAAATCCTTAACATCCTATTGTTCTTGAATTTCTTGCTTGCTTGCATTATGGTTAATACCATAAGTCTAGTAATCTTATTGTCAGCCTTTGTCATTATCATTTTGAGTCCGTTGATACAATATGTTGCGAATGCTCGCAATCCTGAATCAGATCCTAGAATTCATCCTTCCGGCTCAGACGTCATTTTAACCTGTGCTGAATCTCGACCAATCAAATCGCCATCGATTGTACCCCTAAGGCTATTCTACCTATCCATCCCTAATCAGAGCATTGCTTCTGATCCCTTGTCTTGGAATTCATAATTCCTTTGCAATTGATGCTTTGAGTTAGTCAGTTGTTTCTATAATATGATCTCCTTGGATTCTTTCTTCCTCTGGTTGAATACTGAGGCTCACATCAGATCCCTTGTGGACCACCAGACCCCCCCCCTTCGGATTTTATCCGACAACGTCCTTCTTATTCAATAAGCTTGTGAGCCTTTCCTCAGATACATAATGCTTTTGGTAAATTGTATCATCCGCTTTCTCCAACATGCTCTACTACCGAGCTTGTGTTATTTATTCCTGAAATTTGTGGTATATGTTCATAAGATGCCCCAGTGGCTTGAACCTATGCCTTCCCTAATTTGTGTGAACTCAAAAGTCATGCGGGTTATACTCTACTGGCTTTTCGTCAGATAAAATTTCCATACTACATCTTCATCAAGAGCGAGAAGTAAAATGAAAGGTTATGCATTGTAGAAGTGCGAGTCGACCCTGAACCTTGTGTTCATGCCCGCGGACGCCGTGTGGGACTTATCATGAAAGCTTCTTGCATGAATATTCAATCATTTGAATATTCTTCCGATATCGTAAATTGGATCCCTTGCAGTTATGGTCCCGACCATATTTCCTCCTTGATTCCATTTACCAGATAAGTTAAAATACTTATACTCTGCAAATCATTTCCCCCGTCCAACCTCTGCTCGGATCTACCTTCCGGCATTACACCTAGTACTTGATACTGGGAAGTTTTATACCCCATCACACCATTCCTAGACTGATCGGCTATATTTTTTTATCGTGTCAACTTTTAACTGTGCTACCTGGTCCTTATGCCCAGAGCAACTTCCGACGATGAGCTAAGCTTACGTCAATCTTCCTCATCTTACCTTTTCACCTCGAACAACAAGCTTGACTTTGAGCTTGTGTCGAATCCTTGGTTCTCATAGCCTTTCACTTCATCCTCCCTTTTCTGCTCGAGGGCATCTTCATAGAGTCTCTCGACAAACTTGTCTTGATCACCGTCACACTTTGGCTTCTTCAGAGATGTCAACTGAATTCATGGCTAGAAATACCATCCTTGTCTCTCGATGATTTGTGTCAGCATCAACAACATTCTTGTCTTCCCCCAACACAAACTTGATCATATTGATTTTGGGATTACATCCTTTTTGACATGTCGATGGATTGCTACAGAGCCCGTCGGCCACACCCTCATCTTTTCCCTGCTAAAATTGTATGACTTTTTTTAAGTTGTTTCCGATGGATCCTTTGTGTATCCAAAGTCTGACCTTTGCTTGAAACCATGTCAATGCTATCTCGAAGCATGTCTGTGGTAATCTGATCTCCAATAAGAACATTTGAAGCACGATACTAAATTTTCTTTATCAATTATCCAAACACTGTTGTATGGGTAATGTCATGAAATTTCTTTCCCTTTACCTAATTGGTTATCTACTTACTATCCTGTCATGGATATCATCCTCTGCTTGTCCTTGGGAAGGATATACTCCTGATAATTGTGTTTAAACACATTTTCCTTTCCATTGTTCTGATTAATATACTAATCATATTTTTCCTTTCCATTCTTTTGTTTAACCTTTCCGGTAAACTAACTTATCTCAGTAGAGATAATTTCTTGCTTAGGTAAGCACCTCAATGTACAACTCTGTCAGTAAAGATCCTGTTACTATTCATGATGACATTCCGGTAGCCACCGATGGATGAGAACTTTGCCTATTGGTCCGCCTCGTTTAACGAGCAGGAAAATAGTTCTCTTCGTCCCTCGCCCTTGGTACCAACGTTGTTGGCAACATAACTGGCAGTCTATCATCTGACATGTCTTGCTATCGGCCCCCTTTCTACTTTTAACCCACATGGTGGGCCCATATCCCACAGTTCCACATGATTGAAACCTGAGTCTCATGTATGTCCTTTATTACGAAGTATCATTTGCTCTTGGCTTTGTGTGTTGTCACGAGCCACCGTCTGAGAGATGATCTATTCCCGATTCTCTGAACCCCCCCCCTTCATCTCCTATTTTAGGCATCAGCTGGATGCCTACCTGGTTAAAACTAGTTGAATCTCTGTATAGCACAGTCGATACGTCCTGGTGCTTCTAAAATCTCCTTCCTTGAGATAACTATCGGGTGCTGATCCTTTCAGACATTCGTCCTTATAGCTTCCCCCTTACTCCACCTCTTAAATCTCGGGACGAGATTTCTTGTAGTGGAGGAGATTTGTAACACCCAGATAATCAAGCTACAGTAATCCCCTGCTAATGATGTCATGTCATCATTTTTACTCTTGCTAGATCCCACGTTGATTCAATTTTTTTAAATTAAAGTCAAACTATTAATGTTTTCAAATGTCAAAACTAAAAAGTTCATGTGATGGCAAATAATGCATACTTAATTATGGTGTAGAAACACTAGGTCACTTGTTTGCTTATTCAAAAGTTGTCACCGAAAAGGAGTGACTAAAACATCCACTCTAGTTCTTTTGCATTTATTCGAAAATCAAATGGCTTAAAATATTACCCCAACCATTTTATGGCAGTGCCAAATATTGCAGGGCATTTATATGGCCAAGTTCCATATTTTGCAAAATCTTTTGATAGCTTAAATAAATACAAACAATGTGTTTTACAAAACAGAAAGTAGTAAATGAAGAAGGAACCTAACTACTGTGCACTTTGGCCCATCATACATAGTACAGGCCCAGCCCACCTTCGCCTCATCCCCTCCTCTGTACAGGAGACAGGAAGGGCGTGGCACGCATCCATGGCGCCATGTCCATTGATGGCCGCCATGAGCCCCCCTCGGCCTATAAGGTAGCATCCCCGAAACCCTAGCTCGCCCTCTCCCATCCCCTTGGATCCCCATCGTCCGCCCCCTCTCCCGTGGGTCGATTTTGAGCTCGCAAGCTCACGCGGTCACCGCTTCCTCGCCGTCGTTGACGCATCCACCGACCTCTCCAGCAGGCGGGAGCACGTCCTGGACGTTCGCCGCGCTCGTCCGCGTCCGTTCTGGGCATCGGAGCTAGGAGGGGAGCTGCGTAGCCATCGCCATCAACCTCGTCTCCTCTGCTTCGGCCACCGCATGTTGTCGCCGTCGATCTACACCCTCGCGACCTCACCAGCCTCCCTGACCTCGTCCCCGGCACCGCTGTGAGACACTCTTCCCAAATCCCCTCTCCCTCTTGTCGATTTGTCACCGTTTGCCGTCGTCCTCGAGCTCGGATGTCCTCTTCCATGACCGCGTTCGAGCCTCAGTGTACACACACGTGCCTGTGCCTGCTATTGCCCATGGCTGCGCCCTGGATGCGACCCGCACGCACCCGCGCCGTGATGTCTACTACACAACCTTCTTCTTGTAGACGTTGTTGGGCCTCCAAGTGCAGAGGTTTGTAGGACAGTAGCAATTTTACCTCAAGTGGATGACCTAAGGTTTATCAATCCGTAGGAGGCATAGGATGAAGATGGTCTCTCTCAAGCAACCCTGCAACCAAATAACAAAGAGTCTCTTGTGTCCCCAACACACCCAATACAATGGTAAATTGTATAGGTGCACTAGTTCGGTGAAGAGATAGTGATACAAGTGGTATATGGATAGTAGATATAAGTATTTGTAAACTGAAATTATAAAAACAGCAAGGTAACGAATGAAAAGTGAGCGTAAACGGTATTGCAATGTGTGGAAATAAGGCCTAGGGTTCATACTTTCACTAGTGTAAGTTCCCTCAACAATACTAACATAATTGGATCACATAACTATCCCTCAACATGCAACAAAGAGTCACTCCAAAGTCACTAATAACGGAGAACGAACGAAGAGATTATGGTAGGGTACGAAACCACCTCAAAGATATTCTTTCCAATCAATTCGTTGGGCTATTCCTATAAGTGTCACAAACAGCCCTAGAGTTCGTACTAGAGTAACACCTTAAGACAGAAATCAACCAAAACCGTAATGTCACCTAGATACTCCAATGTCACCTCAAGTATCCATGGGCATGATTATACGATATGCATCACACAATCTCAGATTCATCTATTCAACCAACACATAGAACCTCAAAGAGTGCCCCAAAGTTCTACCGTAGAATCACGACGAAAACATGTGCCAACCCCTATGCATAGGTTCATGGGCGGAACCCGCAAGTTGATCACCAAAACATACATCAAGTGAATCACATGATATCCCATTGTCACCACAGATATCCACGGCAAGACATACATCAAGTGTTCTCAAATATTTAAAGACACAATCTGATAAGATTACTTCAAAGGGGAAACTCAATTCATTACAAGAGAGTAGAGGGGGAAGAAACATCATAGGATCCAACTATAATAGCAAAGCTCGCGATAGATCAAGATCGTGCCAAATCAAGAACACGAGAGAGAGAGAGAGAGAGAGAGAGAGATCAAACACATAGCTACTGGTACATACCCTCAGCCCCGAGGGAGAACTACTCCCTCCTCATCATGGAGAGCATCGGGATGATGAAGATGGCCACCGGAGAAGGATTGCCCCCTCCGACAGGGTGCCGAAACGGGTCTAGATTGGTTTTTGGTGGCTACGGAGACTTCTGGTGGCGGAACTCCTGATCTATTTTCGTTTCTGGAAGTTTTAGGGTATATGGAGTTATATAGGCAGAAGAAGCATGTCGGGGGAGCCACGAGGGCCCCACGAGGCAGGGGGCGCGCCCTAGGGGGTGGGCGCGCCCCCCACCCTCGTGGCTTCCTCGCTCCTTCCTTGACGTGGGGTCCAAGTCCATCGGGTGGCTTTCGTTCCAAAAATAACTTCTCTAGTGGATTTCGTTCTGTTTCGACTCCGTCTGATATTCAATTTCTTCGAAACACTGAAATAGGCATAAAACAGCAAATCAAGGCTGGGCCTCCGGTTACTAGATTAGTCCCAAAAATAATATAAAAGTGGATAATAAAGCCCAATATTGCCCAAAATAGTAGATAATATAGCATGGAGCAATCAAAAATTATAGATACGTTGGAGACGTATCAAGCATCCCCAAGCTTAATTCCTGCTCGTCCTCGAGTAGGTAAATGATAAAAAAGATAATTTTTGATGTGGAATGCTATTTGGCATAATTTCAATCTAATTCTTATTACTTGTGATATGAATATTCAGATCCATAAGATTCAAGACAAAAGTTCATATTGACATAGAAATAATAATACTTCAAGCATACTAACTAAGCAATCATGTCTTCTCAAAATAACATGGCCAAAGAAAGTTATCCCTACAAAATCATATAGTCTGGCTATGCTCTATCTTCACCACACAAAATATTTAAATCATGCACAACCCTGATGACAAGCCAAGCAATTGTTTCATACTTTTGATGTTCTCAAACTTTTTCAATCTTCACGCAATACATGAGCGTGAGCCATGGACATAGCACTATAGGTGGGATAGAATGGTGGTTGTGGAGAAGACAAAAAGGGAGAAGCTAGTCTCACATCGACTAGGCGTATCAACGGGCTATGGAGATGCCCATCAATAGATATCAATGTGAGTGAGTAGGGATTGTCATGCAACGGATGCACTAGAGCCATAAGTGTATGAAAGCTCAAAAGAAACTAAGTGGGTGTGCATCCAGCTTGCTTGCTCACGAAGACCTAGGGCATTTTGAGGAAGCCCATCATTGGAATATACAAGCCAAGTTCTATAATGAAAGATTCCCACTAGTATATGAAAGTGACAACAGAGGAGACTCTCTATCATGAAGATCATGGTGCTACTTTGAAGCACAAGTGTGGTAAAAGGATAGTAGCATTGTCCCTTTTTTTGGCCTTTCTTTTTTTGGCCTTTATTTTTTTTGGCCTTTCTTTTTTTATGGCCTTTCTCCTCTTTTTTGGGACAATGCTCTATTGAATGATGATCATCACACTTCTATTTATTTACAACTCAATGATACAACTCAATACTAGAACAAAGTATGACTCTATATGAATGCCTCCGCCGCTGTACCGGGATATGCAATGAATCAAGAGTGACAAGTATGAAAGAATCATGAACAGTGGCTTTGCCACAAATACTATGTCAACTACATGATCATGCTAAGCAATATGACAATGATGAAGCGTGTCATAATAAACGGAACAGTGGAAAGTTGCATGGCAATATATCTCGGAATGGCTATGGAAATGCCATAATAGGTAGGTATGGTGGCTTTTTTGAGGAAGGTATATGGTGGGTGTATGATACCGGTGAAAGGTGTGCGGTATTAGGGAGGCTAGCAAAGGTGGAAGGGTGAGAGTGCGTATAATCCATGGACTCAACATTAGTCATAAAGAACTCATATACTTATTGCAAAATTCTACAAGTTATCAAAGCAAAGTATTACGCGCATGCTCCTAGGGGGATAGATTGGTAGGAAAAGACCATCGCTCGTCCCCGACCGCCACTCATAAGGAAGACAATCAATAAATAAATCATGCTCCAACTTCATCACATAACGGTTCACCATACGTGCATGCTACGGGAATCACAAACTTCAACACAAGTATTTCTCAAATTCACAACTACTCAACTAGCATGACTCTAATATTACCATCCTCATATCTCAAAACAATCATCGAGTATGAAACTTCTCTTAGTATTCAACACACTCATAAGAGAATTTTATTATTCTTGAGTACCTAGCATATTAGGATTTTAAGCAAATTACCATGCTATTTAAGACTCTCAAAATAATCTAAGTGAAGCATGATAGTTCATCTATTTCTTCAAAATAAAACTACCACCATGCTCTAAAAGATATAAGTGAAGTACTAGAGCATCGACAAACTACTCCGAAAGATATAAGTGAAGGTCAATGAGTAGTCAAATAATTATGCAACTATGTGAAGACTCTCTCCTTTAATAATTTCAGATCTTGGTACTTTATTCAAACAGCAAGCAAGGCTAAAGAAAATAAAATGACGCTCCAAGCAAAACACATATCATGTGGTGAATAAAAATATAGCTCCAAGTAAAGTTACCGATGAACGAAGACGAAAGAGGGGATGCCTTCCGGGGCATCCCCAAGCTTAGACGCTTAGTTATCCTTGAATATTACCTTCGAGTGCCTTGGGCATCCCCAAGCTTAGGCTCTTGCCACTCCTTATTCCATAGTCCATCGAATCCTTACCCAAAACTTGAAAACTTCACAACACATAACTTAACAGAAAACTCGTAAGCTCCGTTAGTATAAGAAAATAAATCCACTTCAAGGTACTGTAATGAACTCATTCTTTATTTATATTGGTATTAAACCTACTGCATTCCAACTTCTCTATGGTTTATAAACTATTTTACTATCCATTATTCATCAAAATAAGCAAACAACACATCGAAAACAGAATCTGTCAAAAACAGAACAGTCTGTAGTAATCTGGATCAAACGTATACTTCTGGAACTCATAAAATTCTAAAATATATTGCTGGACCTTAGGAATTTATCTATTAATCATCTGCAAAAAGAATCAACTAAATAGCACTCTCCAAATAAAAATGGCAGCAATTCTCGTGAGCGCTAAAGTTTCTGTTTTTGACAGCATGATCAACAAGACTTTTCCCAAGTCTTCCCAAAGGTTCTACTTGGCACAAACACTAATTAAAAGCATTAAACCAAATCTAAGCATAGGCTAGATGAGTTATTTATTACTAAACATGAGCAAAAAGCAAGAAAAAATAATAATATTGGGTTGCCTCCCAACAAGCGTTATCGTTTAACGCCCCTAGCTAGGCATGATGATTTCATTGATGCTCACATAAAAGATAAGAATTGTAACATAAAGAGAGCATCATGAAGAATATGACTAGCACATTTAAGTCTAGCCCACTTCCTATGCATAGGGATTTTGTGAGCAAACAACTTATGGGAATAATAATCAACTAGCATAGGAAAGCAAAACAAGCATAACTTCAAAACTTTAAGCACGTAGAGAGGAAACTTGATATTATTGCAACTCCTACAAGCATATGTTCCTCCCTCATAATAATTTTCAGTAGCATCATGCATGAATTTAACAATATAACCAGTACCTAAAGCATTCTTTTCATGATCTACAAGCATAGAAAATTTACTACTCTCCACATAAGCAAGATTCTTCTCATGAATAATAGTGGGAGTATTATAAGAGACTTGAATACTATAAATGGTTTCCACATTAAAAGAGTAATGTTCAGAGAAGGGGTAATCATAATCATGACAAGTTTTATAAATATAATCACTACTTTTTATAGCATATGTATCATCACAATAATTATCATAAGTAGGAGGCATGCTATCATCATTATAAACTTGCATATCAAAACTTGGGAGGCTAAAAATATCATCTTCATTAATCATAGCTTCCCCAAGCTTGGGACAAACATTAATTGCAGCAAATATATTCTCAAAAACATCATCTTCATCAAACATAGCATCCCCAAGCTTGGACCTTTTCATATCATAAGCATAATCACTCTCATCATTAATAGTATGGATAGCACCAATAGTATAGCAATTATTATATTCTTCCAAGCAAGTGCCAAATAGATTTTCAAGATCATAAGAAGTATCATTATCTTCCTCAATTATATTTTCATGAGGCACAATAGTAATATGAGCAGCATTATTTGGGATAGATGTCTTTTTACCTCTCTTCCTTTTTCTTTTCTTCTTCTTCACCACATCATGTGTGGGTTCAATCCTCTTTTTGGAGCTCCTTATTAATGAGATTGGTTGAATAGGAGGCTCCTCCTCGTTACCTGATTCATCATAAGAAATAATAGGAGGATATTGGGAAGTCTCTTCCCTTTCATTAGTATTCTCTTCATCTTCTATTTGTTTTATTTTCTTTATGTAATTGGTAATATAAGGATTTTCAATGCAATTCACCACACAATACATATAAATCTTTTCTAGATCAAAACCAAGAAGTTTATCGAGATTAAATTTTGGAATACCCTCAGTTATACATTTCATTTCTTCATAACCAAAGAGCAAACTAAGTTCATTATGATGTGCAAGGGAAATCAAGTCATCATAATTTTTGGACACGATACGGTCATGGAACAATTTGCATTTGATATTTAAATGACCATGTTCATTGCAAAGTTCGCAAGTATGGGTAAGATATCTTAAATTTTCAGCACATTCATCTAGCTCTTCTTGCAACAATTTGGTTTCTAAGTACTTATGCCTCTTGCAATATCTATCTTCCCTATTTGGTGTGTACTTGCAAACCCAGTCTACTCCACAAAAATTGACATGTTTATAGGTGGCATTTTCATCATAACTAGTGCAATCATCATTAGCATCATGGGTATTCAAAGAATTCGTACTAACAACATTGCAATCATGCTCATCATTCAAATATTTAGTGCCAAATAATCTATAGACTTCTTATTCCAGGACTTGAGCACAATTATCCTTTCCATCATACTCACGAAAGATATTTAAAAGGTGAAACATATGAGACAAACTCAATTCCATTTTTTTATAGTTTTCTTTTATAAACTAAACTAGTGATAAAACAAGAAACTAAAATACTTGATTGCAAGATCTAAAGATATATCTTCAAGAACTCACCTCCCCGGCAACGGTGCCAGAAAAGAGCTTGATGTCTACTACACAACCTTCTTCTTGTAGACGTTGTTGGGCCTCCAAGTGCAGAGGTTTGTAGGACAGTAGCAAATTTCCCTCAAGTGGATGACCCAAGGTTTATCAATCCGTAGGAGGCGTAGGATGAAGATGGTCTCTCTCAAGCAACCCTGCAACCAAATAACAAAGAGTCTCTTGTGTCCCCAACACACCCAATACAATGGTAAATTGTATAGGTGCACTAGTTCGGTGAAGAGATAGTGATACAAGTGGTATATGGATAGTAGATATAAGTATTTGTAACCAGAAATTATAAAAACAGCAAGGTAACGAATGATAAAAGTGAGCGTAAACGGTATTGCAATGTGTGAAAATAAGGCCTAGGGTTCATACTTTCGCTAGTGTAAGTTCCCTCAACAATACTAACATAATTGGATCACATAGCTATGCCTCAACATGCAACAAAGAGTCACTCCAAAGTCACTAATAGCGGAGAACGAACGAAGAGATTATGGTAGGCTACAAAACCAACTCAAAGTTATTCTTTCCAATCAATCCGTTGGGCTATTCCTATAAGTGTCACAAACAGCCCTAGAGTTCGTACTAGAATAACACCTTAAGACACAAATCAACCAAAACCCTAATGTCACCTAGATACTCCGATGTCACCTCAAGTATTCATGGGCATGATTATACGATATGCATCACACAATCTTAGATTCATCTATTCAACCAACACATAGAACCACAACGAGTGCCCCAAAATTCTACCGGAGAATCACGACGAAAACGTGTGCCAACCCCTATGCATAGGTTCATGGGTGGAACCCGCAAGTTGATCACCAAAACATACATCAAGTGAATCACGTGATATCCCATTGTCACCACACATATCCACGGCAAGACATACATGAAGTGTTCTCAAATCTTTAAAGACTCAATCCGAGAAGATTACTTCAATGGGGAAACTCAATTCATTACAAGAGAGTAGAGGGGGAAGAAACATCATAGGATCCAACTATAATAGCAAAGCTCGCGATACATCAAGATCGTGCCAAATCAAGAACACGAGAGAGAGAGAGAGATCAAACACATAGCTACTGGTACATACCCTCAGCCCCGGGGGAGATCATGGAGAGCATCGGGATGATGAAGATGGCCACCGGAGAAGGATTGCCCCCTCCGGCAGGGTGCCGGAACGGGTCTAGATTGGTTTTTGGTGGCTACGGAGGCTTCTGGTGGCGGAACTCCTGATCTATTTTCGCTTCTAGAAGTTTTAGGGTATATGGAGTTATATAGGCAGAAGAAGCACGTCGGGGGAGCCACGAGGGCCCCACGAGGCAGGGGACGCGCCCTAGGGGGTGGGCGCGCCCCCCACCCTCGTGGCTTCCTCGTTCCTTCCTTGACGTGGGGTCCAAGTCCATCGGGTGGCTTTCGTTCCAAAAATAACTTCTCTAGTTGATTTCGTTCCGTTTCGACTCTGTCTAATATTCATTTTCTTCGAAACACTGAAATAGGCATAAAACAGCAAATCTAGGTTGGGCCTCCGGTTACTAGGTTAGTCCCAAAAATAATATAAAAGTGGATAATAAAGCCCAATATTGCCCAAAATAGTAGATAATATAGCATGGAGCAATCAAATTGTATGACTTTTTTAAAGTTGTTTCCGATGGATCCTTTGTGTATCCAAAGTCTGACCTTTGCTTGAAACCATGTCAATGCTATCTTGAAGCATGTCTGTGGTAATCCGATCTCCAATAAGAACATTTGAAGCACGATACTAAATTTTCTTTATCAATTATCCAAACACCGTTGTATGGGTAATGTCATGAAATTTCTTTCCCTTTACCTAATTGGTTATCTACTTACTATCCTGTCATGGATATCATCCTCTGCTTGTCCTTGGGAAGGATATACTCCTGATAATTGTGTTTAAACACATTTTCCTTTCCATTGTTCTGATTAATATACTAATCATATTTTTCCTTTCCATTCTTTTGTTTAACCTTTCCGGTAAACTAACTTATCTCAGTAGAGATAATTTCTTGCTTATGTAAGCACCTCAATGTACAACTCTGTCAGTAAAGACCCTATTACTATTCTTGATGACATTCCGGTAGCCACCGATGGATGAGAACTTTGCCTATTGGTCCGCCTCGTTTAACGAGCAGGAAAATAGTTCTCTTCGTCCCTCGCCCTTGGTACCAACGTTGTTGGCAACATAACTAACAGTCTATCATCTGACATGTCTTGCTATCGGCCCCCTTTCTACTTTTAACCCACATGGTGGGCCCATATCCCACAGTTCCACATGATTGAAACTTGAGTCTCATGTATGTCCTTTATTACGAAATATCATTTGCTCTTGGCTTTGTGTGTTGTCACGAGCCACCGTCTGAGAGATGATCTATTCCAGATTCTCTGAACCCCCCCCCCTTCATCTCCTATTTTAGGCATCAGCTGGATGCCTACCTGGTTAAAACTAGTTGAATCTCTGTATAGCACAGTCGATACGTCCTGGTGCTTCTAAAATCTCCTTCCTTGAGATAACTATCGGGTGCTGATCCTTTCAGACATTCGTCCTTATAGCTTCCCCCTTACTCCACCTCTTAAATCTCGGGACGAGATTTCTTGTAGTGGAGGAGATTTGTAACACCCAGATAATCAAGCTACAGTAATCCCCTGCTAATGATGTCATGTCAACATTTTTACTCTTGCTAGATCCCACGTTGATTCAATTTTTTTAAATTAAAGTCAAACTATTAATGTTTTCAAATGTCAAAACTAAAAAGTTCATGTGATGGCAAATAATGCATACTTAATTATGGTGTAGAAACACTAGGTCACTTGTTTGCTTATTCAAAAGTTGTCACCGAAAAGGAGTGACTAAAACATCCACTCTAGTTCTTTTGCATTTATTCGAAAATCAAATGTCTTAAAATATTACCCCAACCATTTTATGGCAGTGCCACATATTGCAGGGCATTTATATGGCCAAGTTCCATATTTTGCAAAATCTTTTGATAGCTTAAATAAATACAAACAATGTGTTTTACAAAACAGAAAGTAGTAAATGAAGAAGGAACCTAACTACTGTGCACTTTGTCCCATCATACATAGTACAGGCCCAACCCACCTCTGCCTCATCCCCTCCTCTGTACAGGAGACAGGAAGGGCGTGGCACGCATCCATGGCGCCATGGCCATGGATGGCCGCCATGAGCCCCCCCCCCCTCGGCCTATAAGGTAGCATCCCCGAAACCCTAGCTCGCCCTCTCCCATCCCCTTGGATCCCCATCGTCCGCCCCCTCTCCCGTGGGTCAATTTTGAGCTCGCAAGCTCACGCGGTCACCGCTTCCTCACCGTCGTTGACGCGTCCACCGACCTCTCCAGCAGGCGGGAGCACGTCCTGGATGTTCGCCGCGCTCGTCCGCGTCCGTTCCGGGCATCGGAGCTAGGAGGGGAGCTGCGTAGCCATCGCCATCAACCTCGTCTCCTCTGCTTCGGCCACCACATGTTGTCGCCGTCGATCTACACCCTCGCGACCTCACCGGCCTCCCTGACCTCGTCCCCGGCACTGCTGTGAAACACTCTTCCCAAATCCCCTCTCCCTCTTGTCGATTTGTCACCATTTGCCGTCGTCCTCGAGCTCGGATGTCCTCTTCCATGGCCGCATTCGAGCCTCAGTGTAGCAAATTTCCCTCAAGTGGATGACCTAAGGTTTATCAATCCGTAGGAGACATAGGATGAAGATGGTCTCTCTCAAGCAACCCTGCAACCAAATAACAAAGAGTCTCTTGTGTCCCCAACACACCCAATACAATGGTAAATTGTATAGGTGCACTAGTTCGGCGAAGAGATAGTGATACAAGTGGTATATGTATGGTAGATATAAGTATTTGTAAACTGAAATTATAAAAACAGCAAGGTAACGAATGAAAAGTGAGCGTAAACGGTATTGCAATGTGTGGAAATAAGGCCTAGGGTTCATACTTTCGCTAGTGTAAGTTCCCTCAACAATACTAACATAATTGGATCACATAACTATCCCTCAACATGCAACAAAGAGTCACTCCAAAGTCACTAATAGCGGAGAACAAACGAAGAGATTATGGTAGGGTACGAAACCACCTCAAAGATATTCTTTCCAATCAATCCGTTGGGCTATTCCTATAAGTGTCACAAACAGCCCTAGAGTTCGTACTAGAGTAACACCTTAAGACACAAATCAACCAAAACCCCAATGTCACCTAGATACTCCAATGTCACCTCAAGTATCCATGGGCATGATTATATGATATGCATCACACAATCTCAGATTCATCTATTCAACCAACACATAGAACCTCAAAGAGTGCCCCAAAGTTCTACCGGAGAATCACGACGAAAACATGTGACAACCCCTATGCATAGGTTCATGGGCGGAACCCGCAAGTTGATCACCAAAACATACATCAAGTGAATCACGTGATATCCCATTGTCACCACAGATATCCACGGCAAGACATACATGAAGTGTTCTCAAATCTTTAAAGACTCAATCCGAGAAGATTACTTCAAAGGGGAAACTCAATTCATTACAAGAGAGTAGAGGGGGAAGAAACATCATAGGATCCAACTATAATAGAAAAGCTCGCGATACATCAAGATCGTGCCAAATCAAGAACACGAGAGAGAGAGAGAGAGAGATCAAACACATAGCTACGGGTACATACCCTCAGCCCCGAGGGAGAACTACTCCCTCCTCGTCATGGAAAGCACCGGGATGATGAAGATGGCCACCGGAGAAGGATTGCCCCCTCCGGCAGGGTGCCGGAACGGGTCTAGATTGGTTTTTGGTGGCTATGGAGGCTTCTAGTGGCGGAACTCCCGATCTATTTTCGCTTCTGGAAGTTTAGGGTATATGGAGTTATATAGGCAGAAGAAGCACGTCAGGGGAGCCACAAGGGCCCCACGAGGGCCCCATGAGGCAGGGGGGCGCGCCCTAGGGGGTGGGCGCGCCCCCACCCTCGTGGCTACCTCGTTCCTTCCTTGACGTGGGGTCCAAGTCCATCAGGTGGCTTTCGTTCCAAAAATAACTTCTCTAGTTGATTTTGTTCTGTTTCGACTCCGTCTGATATTCCTTTTCTTCGAAACACTGAAATAGGCATAAAACAGCAAATCTGGGCTGGGCCTCCGGTTAATAGGTTAGTCCCAAAAATAATATAAAAGTGGATAATAAAGCCCAATATTGCCCAAAACAGTAGATAATATAGCATTGAGCAATCAAAAATTATAGATACGTTGGAGACATATCAC
>NC_057797.1:742300474-742320998 GCF_018294505.1 Triticum aestivum
CGATGGGCGGCCGCCGCTGCCGCCAGTGCTGCCGTCGTTCGCGCCCGTCCGGCCGCAGCGGTTCCACCTGGGCGCGCCCTTGCTTGCCGCCGCTCGCGACTTGCCGCGCCCTATTCCCCGCTCGCCCTTCTCGCCGTGCTATGCTGCCGGCACCGCTCGTCGCCCCTTGTCGAGGCCCCTCCGGCGCGGGCGTCCCAGCGAGGCCGCCGCTGGCTTGGCCTCTATCTATGGGGGCCGGCCCAGTTTAACTACGGGGCTAAATCACCCCCCTAAACTAACCCCCACTACTACTGACCCGTGGGCCCAAGGCCATTAACTTAGATTAGATTTAAACTAATTTAAGTACCCTTCCTGTCAATGACAGGTAGACCCCGCCTCTAGTTATCTCTTTAAAAAGGGAAATACTAAATCTGTGAGAATGACACCTGGGCCCCACTACCCAGGTTTGACCAATCAACAGTTGACTAGTCAACTGTGACTGGACTAATTGACTGGGTCAACCAAGCCCCTAGCCCCACATGGCATTGGCTGTGGCTAGCCCGTGCTGAGTATAAAATGTATATTCTGTTTTTAATTCTTTTTAATAATAAATCTAGGAACTTCAGAAAAATGCTAAAATCTTTAGAAATTCATAGAAATTAAATCGTAGCTCGGATGAAAAAACTTTGTACATGAAAGTTGCTTAGAACAACAAGATGAATCCGAATACGCAGTCCGTTCGTCCACCACATGCCCCTAGCATAGCGGACATGCAACTTTTCCCCTCCGTTTCATCTGTCCGAAAAATGCTTAACTCCAGGAAAACTTTCCGGATGTTATCCCCCTTCGCCGGTATCGCGTAGTACTGCGTTAGAACACCCCTAGCACCGCTTTTTGTCTTGCCATGCATGTGTTTGCTCTGTATTTACTATTTCTTCCCCCTCTTCTCTCTGGTAGACCCCGAGGCCCGTGCTGATGCCGCTGTGATCGACTACGTCACCGACGACCCCTCCTTGTCTGAGCAACCAGGCAAGCAAACCCCCCTTGAGCATTCCAATATCGCACATTTCTTTCCCTCTCATGCTTGCATTAGAACTGCTACTGCTTTATGTGTGATCCTACTCTGATGCATAGCCTGTTTTTGTTACCCGCTTTCATACCTTACCTGCTTATCCTAAACTGCTTAGTATAGGTTGGTTAGTGATCCATCAGTGTCCCCCACCTTGTCCCAGTTGCCTCGCTTTATGTTCGATGACTCGATCAACATGATCGACGTCCACGCCCCGACATCGCACATCACCCTCCCCCCCTAGTTGTACAACTCTGCAGAGTTACCATCGAGTGCCGAGGGTGGAACCTCTTACATCACTCCTGATGAGATCTCTGCAGTGTAGCTATACGGTCGAGGTCATCGAGGGTGATTTCCTCCTTAACCACTTCCGTTACCGCTCTATTGTGCAACCCCTCAAGTGTGAACCACGAGGGTGGATCCTCTTACGTTCACCTTGATGATAACATCGAGTGGGATTCACCGGGGGTGATTCCTCGGGTTTCCCCCTTGGTGTTAGACGCACAGTTACTATGGTTACTATGACTTTACACTGAGCCATGTTACTAAAGACGGGTCGACCCTGAGGGGTACCCGCGCGAGCTTAATAGCGAGTGATGTGGAGTCGGGTTGACCTGGAAGGTGCCCGCGAGATACTTACGAGGCATGGTCGGGCATTCTTAGCCCTTGCCGCAAATACTCGAGACGGGGCAACAGGGTCACATCGATCGTGAGTCTCTGCTCGTTACCGCGCGTTCCTAATCCACTACGATTTGGATATTTGCCTCTGACCTGATAGCACTAACCATCACGTGGGCATAGTATGGGTGTTTTGCGTCGTATACATCAGTCGAAGCTTAATAGACGTCAGCTACTGAGCGGCGCGCGCCGGGTTGGACTGGTAAGCACCTACCTTGTTGAAGGAGGTAGCTAGGTCTGCTCACCGGCCGCGTACGCAACGTGCAGGAGTTCCCGGGGAGATGGCCCATGAACCCTGGGGGCATAGGTTTAGTCCGGCGTGTTGACCTCTTTATTAAGCCTAGGTCGGGTTGCGGCGTATTGTTTGACCGAGGCCGGGCATGACCCAGGAAAGTGTGTCCGGCCGGAGTTAATCTAGCGTGGTGGGTAAGTTGGTGCACCCCTGCAGGGAAGAAAACATCTATCGATAGCCTGTCCTACGGTAACGGACACTTGGAGTTGTATCCCGATCGATACAACTAGAAGTGGATACTTGTGATGAGAACTGGATGGTGATGAGAATTGGAATGTGTTGACACTTGGATAGTATGGCTCTGGGATTGCTTTCTCGCAGGGAGTCGAGAAAAGATCTCTGGCCGAGGTTAATAACACTTCTACTACTTTACTTTATGCTACTCTACTCCCTCCTGTTGCTGCAAGATGGTGGTTTCCAGAAGATGCCCGTCTTCGATAGGACTAGGCCTTCACTCTATTCTGGCATTTCTGCAACCCAGTCCACATATACAACCCATTCCTTTGATACATATGCATACTTAGTTTAGATCTGATGTAAGTCTTGCGAGTACTTTGGATGAGTACTCACGGTTGCTTTGCTACTTCTTTTTCCCCCATACCCGATTGTTGCGACCAGATGACGGATCCCA
Organism: Triticum aestivum; assembly: GCF_018294505.1. Taxonomy (NCBI): domain Eukaryota; kingdom Viridiplantae; phylum Streptophyta; class Magnoliopsida; order Poales; family Poaceae; genus Triticum; species Triticum aestivum. The sequence goes on from NC_057797.1 coordinate 742,303,124, forward strand.
GGAGCCAGACGATGCCACTGATGACTACTACTACCCAGAGGATGCCTACTACTACATGAAGACTGCAGACGACTAGGAGTAGTTAGGAGGCTCCCAGGTAGGAGGCCTTGCCTTTTTTATCGTTGCTACTTTTGTGCTAGCCTTCTTAAGGCAACCTTGTTTAACTCATGTCTGTACTCAGATATTGTAGCTTTCGCTGACTCTTGTGTTTTCGAGCTTATGTATTCGAGCCCTCGAGGCCCCTGGCTTGTAATATAAAGCTTGTATTATTTTAATTTGTGTCTAGAGTTGTGTTGTGATATCTTTCCGCGAGTCCTTGATCTTGATCGTACACATTTGCGTGTATGATTAGTGTACGGTCAAATCGGGGGTGTCACGTGGATCAAGGTGCGGGAGACGTCTCCACTCCGTACGTGTGTTGAACGCGGAGGTGCGTCCGTTCGGCGCTAGGATCATCGGTGATTTGGATCACATCAAGTACGACTCCATCAACCCCGTTCTCTTGAATGCTTCCGCTCGTGATCTACAAGGGTATATAGATACACTCCTTTCCCTCTCGTTGCTAGATGACTCCATAGATTGATCTTGGTGATGCATAGAAAATTTTAAATTTCTGATACGATCCCCAACAGATTGGGTGCTCGGTTTGAGGAACTACAGGCGGAGGGGATGGTGAAAGGATCGATATGGTTGACTAGAGGGGGGGGTGAATAGGAAACTACCAATTTTTAGCTTTTCTTTACCAAATTAAACTTTGCATCAAAGTAGGTTGTCTAGATGTGCAACTAGGTGAACAACCTATATGATGCAACAACAACAAGCACACAAGCAAGCAAGGGAACAAACACTAAAGAGCTTGCACAAGTAAAGGTAAGAGATAACCAAGAGTGGGTCCGGTGAAGACGAGGATGTGTTACCGAAGTTCCTTCCTTTTAAGGGGAAGTACGTCTCCGTTGGAGCGGTGTGGAGGCACAATGCTCCCCAAGAAGCCACTAGGGCCACCGTATTCTCCTCACGCCCTCACACAATGCGAGATGCCGTGATTCCACTATTGGTGCCCTTGAAGGCGGCGACTGAACCTTTACAAACAAGGTTGGGGCAAACTCCACAACTTAATCGGAGGCTCCCAACAAGACCACGAAGCTTCACCACAATGGAATATGGCTCCGAGGTGACCTCAACCGTCTAGGGTGCTCAACCACCCAAGAGTAACAAGATCCGCTAAGGATGAGTGGGGGAATCAAAACTCTCTCGGTGGAAGTGTAGATCGGGGCCTTCTCAACCACTCCCGAGCAAATCAACAAGTTTGGTTGGCTAGGGAGTGAGATCGGGCGAAAATGGAGCTTGGAGCAATAATGGAGCTTTAATGGTGGAAGTGGTAAGTCAAAGGGGGGAAGAAGACACCCTTTTATAGTGGGGGGAACAATCCAACCGGTACCCCCCCCCCACTTAGCCCCGCACAGAGCGGAACTACCGCGGGGGCAGGGCGGCACTACCACTCATAAGCGGTACTACCGCTCCCCCTCAGCAGTACTGCCGCGCTAGAAGAGAAGGGGCTGGGGCTGGGACCCAGAGCGGTATTAGCGCGGAGGCAGGGCGGTACTACCGCTCACAAGCAGCACTACCGCCACTACTACCGCAGCTAGTACCGTAAAACCCGACACGAGAAAATGCGCACTCGAGTCGAGGCGGTAGGAGCACGGAGCCACAACCGCACTGCGGCTGAGGCCATCCAGCGGTACTACCGCTCCAAGGAGTGGTACTACCGCTTACTGAGCTTCAGCCGTACTACCGCTATACTGGAGCTAGTGCCGTAAAACCCGACACGAGAAAATGCGCACTCGAGTCGAGGCGGTAGGAGCACGGAGCCGCAGCGGTACTGCAGCTGAGGCCACAAAGCGGTACTACCGCTCCGAGGAGCGGTACTGCCGCTTAGTGAGCCTCAGCGGTACTACCGCTGTGGCCCGCGGTACTACCGCTGGGTCCAGGAAAAGACACATAGGGGAGAAAAGAGAAGCTCTAGAGAGACGGAAAGAAATGGTGGGTGAGAGAAGAACGTGTACGTGTTGATTCCACCCAAACCATACCGAAGCAGATCCCCTCTTGATAGTACGGAGACTACTACGAAACTTAGTCCACCAACAAAGTCACGAAAGAAGCTACACCGTCTTGAGTAGAGCGCCGAGGGGAAATAATCATTTCGTGCCAAAAGATGAATATCTGAAAGAACTCAAAGCACCCGATTAGTCCACAAATGCATTGTCATCAATCACCAAAACACCGTAGGGATAAATATGCCCTTACAATCTCCCCCTTTTTGGTGGATTGATGACAATACGGGATTTGCATAGAAAAGATTAAAGACGTAGAATACAAGAGAACCCACGTCTCTTAAAATATAGACAGGCTCCCCCTAGATGTTGTGCACACTAGATAAGTGCTTTGGACTGCACGGCACACATACTAGGATCACGGCTCCCCCTATATTTTAGAGACCAACAACCTAAGCAAGATATATGAGAACACATCTATGATAGGATAAGCATGCAAGCTATAAGATACTGAGGTGCATAACACATATATAAGATAACAAAGGTAGCATATGTCTTACACCATATGTCTGGAACTTAGGTCTCACAAGCACACAACCAAACAAAACCAACAGCGAGAAAGCAAACGAACGACACAAAGACACACTCGCAAACACAAATCCCTAAACTCTCTCCCCCTTTGGCATCGAGACACCAAAAAGGGCAGAGAGGGACACTACGACTCCAGGTGATGGGCGAGGAAGGTCCTGAACATCACATCTCTGCATCTTCATCGTGGGTTGAAAAGTGCTCGGCATCAGAGTCGGTCCAGTGACAGTTCTGATGAATCCAGTCCTCCTCTTCAGTGATCTGTCCCTCAGACCCACTGACAACTGTGGCTCCCAACTGACGCATGATCTCCTTGTGGCGCGTCCTGGCATTCTTCTCCGCCACATGAGTCATGTACTGACCATGGGACTCCATGCAGAAGAGCTTCTTCATCTTGCGCTTGAGCTTCTGGGCCCAAGATGGTTCTGCACTGGAGTGGCTAACGTCCTCATCGTGGGCATCAGGAGCAGCCTCACCCTCAGTTCCCATGGCAGCAGCAGCAGCAGACGGGCCCCCCGTGGCAGCAGTAGCAGAAGGACCCCCTGTGTGAGGAGCTGACCAGTTGTCCTTCTTCCTCAGACGCTTGATCTCATGTGACACCAACTCTCCAGTTTCTAGCAGCACTCTGGGATAAGTCTGTGCCCAGGCCCTCTCAATGAGCCTCATGATGAAGGGACCATAGATAGGACACTTGCGCTCAGACACGGCAGATACAAGTTCAGACCACATGACATGAGAGATATCCAGGCTCTCTCCAGTGTTTGCTTCCTTCTCATGCTGACAGAAAAGGAGCATGTCCATGAGGTAGGAGTGAACCTGATCCAGATTCCCAATGCGAGGGAAGAGAGTCTCACGGAATATGCAATGAAGAATGTCCAGATACGGACACAGCTCGTAGGTCTTCTTCTCAGTGACAGGGTGAACCTTCACAGTGCAGTAGGGCCAAAGGGCTTGCTTGTGGGTGGAAGTAACATGGCGGTGAGGACGGAAACCGACAGGAGTCTCAAGCCCGTCATCCACCACATCAAGTAACTCCATGAACGCCCGCCACATGACAGAAAGCCGCTTGCCATTGGTCATCCAAGTCAGAGTCCTGTCGCTATCTGTTCCAAGATGGACAGTGGCATAGAATTGAGCCAACAAATCCGCATCGAAATCCTTGTTGAACTGCATGATCCTGAGAATGTTCAGCTGAGTGCACATCTGAAAGGCTTCTCCAAAGTACTATGGATCCTTCTCCATAGCATCGGTGTCAATGGAGCGAACATCAACATAGAGATTCTTCTTGGCCTTGATCACATCAAAGTAGATGGCAAACTGAAAACGGTTCCAGAACGGACGGTTGACCCAAGTGGGTTCTTGGTCCATCGTATAGGGGTTGCGGCGATGCTTCTCCCAAAACTCCTTGCTGTTCATCTCAGTCACAGCCTTCCCTTTTGGCTTGTTGGCGGCTCGCTTCGATTGTTGAGGAGGTGGAGGAACACTTGTAGAAGCACTTGCTGGAGGCGGTTGGGTGCTCGAGGAACCACCGGCAAGCTCTGAGGTCCGGTAGCGCTTGGAGGTGGCACGCCCGGGGTTGATACGGCGACCTTGCTGCTCGGAAATGTCATCACCTGGAGCCAAACACAAAAGGAGGCAAAACAACCAGAAGAAATGAGCATAAGCCAACAAACACAACCAAAAAGATCAAGGGAAGGTAGGAGAATGATGGAAATTGGCATGCAGCAGTAGTACCATGACCTGCCCGTGGTAGTACCGCCCCAAGCGGTAGTACCGCCCCAAAGGGAGCGGTAGTACCGCCCCAAAGGGAGCGGTAGTACCGCTCTAGGCCAAGCGGTAGTACCGCTCCAAAGGAGCGGTAGTATGGCTTGAGGCGGATACACAGCAGTTTCAAAGCGCGAGGCAGTGAAATAGTGGTTTCCTACTACCATGGACAGATCCGGCACTACCGGCCTACCAAATTCAAAAATATTCCTACCAAACATCAATCTAGATGATCTAGTTGCCTTCTCCAACCAACTCAAGCCTAGATTTAGCCAAAAATCTAGAGATGCAACCACCATTGCCCCTAAGCACAAGATCTAAAAGCAAGACCAAAAGAGAGAAGGAACGGGGGCAATACCGGCATCCATGGCAAGAGGACGAGGTGGGGATTAACTCCACCGAAGGAAATGGAGAGGAACGGCCCGGAGGAGGAGATCCACCGGAGCCCTTCCGTGGCGAACGATGCTGGAGAGAGGGAGAGGCACGAGGGGGCGAGCGAATGGGTATTGGGAAGAATAAAACCTCCTCCTGCCCCGATAAAAAACCCTGGCACCGCTCTGCAGCGGTAGTACCGCGCTGGATAGCGGTAGTACCGCTCATAAGCGGTAGTACCGCACTTGTGTGGCGGTAGTACCGCTTACCATGGTAGTACCGTCCATCACCAGCAGTAGTACCGCTTATCAGTGGTAGTACCGCTCGCCAGGAGCGGCAGTACCGCCCAGCACACCCCGGCAACTAGACTAGATGGCTTAGCTAAAAAAACAGAAAACCCGCAACGAAAAGCAAAAGAACACACCAGCAAGAGGCCAAGAAACCTCTCTTCAAGAGAGGGCGGTGGCCGAAGCCACCTATGTTTGAGTCAAGAGGTATGGCGCCGCGAAGATTTTAACCTTGGGCCCATGACCAAAACTCGTCTTTGAAGCACACGTGCCATCAACAATGGCTAAAGTGAATGACTTGATCAATTTATGCATAATGGGGGGAGGGAGGGTTCATTGAGAGAACAACACTCCCCCTATGTCCATGCCTACACCTAAACTAGACAACAAATTGAGCGTGGTAGGGTGTGCACGGGTTCAAGCAACATTGCTCGAGTCAATGATATTTAGCTCATGCCTTACTCGCGAAATCTTGCTTCATCCAGGGGCTTCGTGAAAATATCTGCAAGGTTGTAATGAGTGTTGACATAGTTGAGCTCGATCTCTCCTCGCCTAATGTGATCCCGGATGAAGTGATACCGAATCTCAATATGCTTCGTCTTGAAGTGTTGCACCGGGTTGAGAGAAATCTTGATGGAACTTTCATTGTCACACCAAAGAGGCACTTTGTCACAGGTGACACCGTAATCCTTTAAAGTTTGCCTCATCCATAAGAGTTGTGCACAACAACTACCGGCCGCAACATACTCCGCTTCGGTGGACGAGAGAGACACACAACTTTGCTTTTTGGAAGACCAACTTACCAACGAGCAACCAAGGAATTGGCATCCCCCGGAAGTGGACTTCCTATCCACTTTGTCTCCCGCCCAATCGGAATCCGAGTACCCTACAAGCTTGAAGTTTGATCCTCTTGGGTACCATAAGCCAAAGTTTGGGGTATGAGCCAAATATCGAAAGATTCGTTTGACGGCCACATAGTGACTTTCCTTAGGTGCGGCTTGAAACTGTGCACAAATTCCGACACTCAACATGATGTTCGATCTAGATGCACAAAGGTAAAGCAAGGATCCAATCATGGAACGATATACCTTTTGATCCACCACTTTACCATTGGGATCTAGATCAAGTTGGCACTTGGTGGGCATTGGGGTGGAAGCTGGCTTGACGTCACTTAGCTTGAATCTCTTGAGCATGTCTTGAGTGTATTTGGATTGATTGATGAAGGTTCCTTCTCTTCTTTGCTTCACTTCGAACCCTAGAAAGAACTTCAACTCCCCCATGGAGGACATCTCGAACTTTGAGGTCATGAGAGCGGCAAATTCCTCATTGAAAGCTTTGTTAGGAGAACCAAATATAATATCATCAACATATAATTGGCACACAAACAACTCCCCTTTGACCTTCTTAGTAAAAAGAGTGGGGTCGATTATCCCAACTTCAAACCCACGGTCTTGTAACAACTCGGTAAGGTGGTCATACCACGCACGTGGGGCTTGTTTAAGGCCATAGAGTGCCTTATTGAGTTGATACACATGATCGGGAAAGTAGGGATCCTCGAACCCGGGGGGTTGCTTGACGTACACCAATTCATTAATGGGACCATTAAGAAAAGCACTCTTCACATCCATTTGATGTAACTTAAAGTTATGATGAGAAGCATATGCAATCAACATGCGAATGGATTCAAGACGAGCAACGGGAGCAAAGGTTTCACCGTAGTTGATACCCTCGACTTGGGAGTAGCCTTGTGCTACCAAACGAGCCTTGTTGCGAATGATAATCCCATGGGCATCTTGCTTGTTCTTGAATATCCACTTGGTTCCAATGACATCGTGGGTCCCCGTTGGCCTTGGCACCAATCTCCACACTTTGTTGCACTCGAAGTTGTTGAGTTCTTCATGCATGGCATTGAGCCAATCCGGATCTTCGAGCGCCTCATAGACCTTATGAGGTTCCACACAAGAGACAAACGCGTGATGCTCACAATAATTTGCTAATTGTCTACGAGTGCTTACCCCCTTTCTTAAGCTTCCAAGCACATTCGTCATGAGATGATCCTTGGTGGAGAGCTTGGAAGCAACTTTGGCGGCACGACGCTCTAATTCCTCCTCGGTGGTGAGTTGAGGAGCGGTTACTTGATCATCTTGAGCGTCGTCATGAACTTGTTCTTGGTCTTGAACTTGCTCGGGGGAGAGAACTTGACCTTGAGCATCACTTGGTGTGTCAACACCGTCTTGAGTATGATCTTGCCCTAGGTCTTGTTCATGAGGTTGAGGGCCTTCACTTTGTTCTTCGGAAGCGTGTGGGCCTTGGGTTGGTGATGGCTCCACTTGAGTGGAGCATTGTCCTTCTCCTTCGGCCACAAGGGGTTCCTCAATGGGTAGGATGAAACCAACACCCATTCTTCTTATGGCTTAAGGAGGAATTTCATCACCTACATCACAAGTGCCACTTTGCTCCACTTGGGAGCCGTTATTCTCATCAAACTCCACGTTACACGTCTCCTCAATAAGTCCCGTGGATTTATTGAGGACACGGTAAGCATGAGAGTTTGTAGCATAACCAACAAATATGCCCTCATAAGCTCTAGCCTCAAATTTAGACAACCGAACACCTTTCTTGAGAATGAAACACTTACACCCAAATACCCGGAAGTACTTGAGGTTGGGCTTGTTACCGGTGAGTATCTCATAAGGAGTCTTGTTCAAGCCCTTGCGGAGGTAGAGCCGATTTGATGCATGACACGCGGTGTTGATGGCTTCGGCCCAAAAGTTGTACGGAGACTTGAACTCCGCCATCATGGTCCTTGCCGCATCCATCAACGCCCGGTTCTTCCTCTCCGCAACACCATTTTGTTGAGGGGTGTATGGTGCGGAATATTGATGCTTGATTCCCTCATCACTAAGAAATTCATCCAAGGTGTAGTTCTTGAACTCGGTGCCGTTGTCACTTCTTATTGTCAAGATCTTTGCATTGTGTTGACGTTGTGCTTCATTGGCAAAGTCAATGACGGTTTGTTGGGTGTCGCTCTTCCTCTTGAAGAAAAACACCCACGTGTACCTTGAGTAGTCATCCACAATCACCAAGCAATACTTTCTACCTCCAAGACTATCAAAGGATGGAGGCCCAAAGAGATCCATGTGAAGGAGCTCCAAAGGCCTCTTTGAGTAAATGATGGTCGTGGGAGGGTGAGCCTTCTCATGTAGCTTTCCTTCGATACAGGCACTGCAAGCACGATCTTTAGCAAAACTAACATTCGTTAGTCCACGGACATGGTCCCCCTTTAGGATACTTTGCAAAGATCTCATATTGACATGGGCTAAACGGCGATGCCAAAGCCACCCCACATCAACTTTAGCCATTAGGCATGTCGTGGTCTTAGTGGGTCGCTCCGAGAAGTTAATCACATATAGACCGTTCTCGACATGCCCAACAAAGGCTACTTTAAGAGTCTTGCTCCACAAGAGGGCCACGGTATCGATATCAAAGAAAGTGGCAAATCCCATGATTACAAGTTGATGAACGGAAAGTAAATTGTATGCAAGGGAATCAACAAGCATGACCTTCTCGATCGTGAGATCATGAGAGATGACCACCTTGCCAAGTCCCAATACCTTGGAAGATGAGGCGTCACCCCACTCGACATTCGTGGGCATAGATGGAACCTTGTGCACGTCCACCACTAAGTCCTTGCTTCCGGTCATATGATTTGTAGCTCCGCTATCGAGCAACCATGATCCACCACCAGAAGCAAACACCTACAAGAGATCAATGCTTGGTTTTAGGTACCCATTTTGTAATGGGTCCTTTGATGTTAGTAACAAGGGTCTTAGGAACCCAAATAGACCATTCAATGTACTCATGAGGAGAACCAACAAATTTGGCATAAACATGCCCATCACTAGCACGACAAAACACATAAGAAGGATTAAAATCGCCGGCTTTGTTGGGTGAGGTGACATTGCCCTTCTTGACTTTGTTCTTCTTCTTCTCCTCGGGGACACTCTCTCCTGCCCTCACAAAGGTTTGCATTAGGGGAGGAGGTCATTTGGTCTTGTCATTCTTCTTCTTGTTTTTGGAGTCGGGGACGTACCCAACCCCTTCCTTCGCCACACCTCCCTTTTGGTTGATCAAGAGATCATTGAGGTTCTTCTTGCCTTGTATGCAAGTCGCAAGGCCTCTCTCAAGTTGCTCCTTCAACTTAGCATTTTCCTCAACAAGATGTATATGCTCACAACATGGGTTAGTAGCATTTGCATTATCAATTAAAACCATATGAGGAAAAGTTGCTTTCTCCTTAGTTAGCTTCACTTGGAGTTGATCATGAGACTCCTTGAGACTAGCGTGAATACCCTTCAAGGCCTTGTGGGCCTTGTCAAGTATATCAAACTCCTCTTTGAGTCTAGCAAGATCAACTCCGAGTTTGGCCTTCTCGGAATTTAGCACACAAGAAACAATGAGGGCATGATCATAATCTTTCTCTAACTTAGCATGATCAACGTTGTATGACTCCTCAAGAGCCAAACGAAGACCACGCTCTTCCTCAAGAGAATTGGAAAGATCCCAAATCTCGTCGGCATAGTCACGACTATGCCCTTCCATCTTTGAGATGGTGTCTTCGTGAGCCTCGATCATGTCATTGGCCTCACCAAGTTGTTCCAAGAGAGCAACAAAGTGCTTCTTGGATTTTCCCTTGAGTTTGCCCATAAAGGCCTCAAACTCGTTAGCCTCCACATTAGCTCCCTCAACTTCATTAATGCTATCCGATGGGGAAGGATGATTAATGATGGTAGTTTTGATGTTGGAGGTTACCTTGTTGGTGGCTTTAGCCATGAGGCACTTGGCGTTGATGCTCTCGTTGGGTGAGTCAAAGAGAGACACTCGTGACGTTGTTGCAATGGCGACGGAGGCCATGGAAACTGACTCATCATCTTCATCATCGTCATCATCCTCATTGTACTCTTCTTGCACAACCAAGGCCTTGTGAGGAGTCTTCTTGGTGAAGTTGTTCTTCTTGGGGAACGACTTGGCCTTATCCTTTCGGATGAGTTTGCCACCATTGTCTTCCCTCTTCTCATATGGGCATTCCGCAACGAAATGACTCACGTTGCCGCAATTGTAGCAAGTCCTTACACGTTGCTTGCCCCTTGTGCCACTCGAGTTGTTTTTGCTAAAGTTGGGCCTCGAGTTTTTCTTGCTCCAAAATTGCCTTGAAGCAAGTGCCATGTGTTCATGATATGCATACTTTGTATCTTCGGGGTTGCTCTCCTCCTCTTCCTCTTCTTCTTCTTCCACGGTGAGCTTGGCCTTCAAAGCAAGGTTAGGCTTCTTTGCCCGTTGAGAACGGAGCACCGCATTGTCGGCAGTCTTGTACAAAATATTCATGGCCACAAACTCATCCAACACCTCGCTTGAGGTCAAAGTGTGGAAGTCCGGTCTTTGGCGGATGACGGAGGACATGGCCTTGTGGTAGGGCATCATTGCCTTGAGGAATTTGCGCTTGATCCAATTGTCATCCGTGTCCTTGCTCCCGTGATCTCGTAGTGAGACCACGAGTTTGGTGACTCTCCGATAAAGCTCACGAGGTTCTTCATCTTCCTTCATTGCAAACTCATCGGCCTCATCTTGTACCACTTCATAGTTGGAGCGTTGAATGCTTGCACTTCCCCGGTAGAGAGACACGACACAATGACATGCATCTTTGGCCAAGGAGAAGGGACGAAGATGAGGTAGGTCTTCGGGTGGAATTGCATCTTGAATGATGAAGAGAGCATTCTCATTGAATTGATTGTCCGCGGCTTCTCGAGGAGTGAAGTTGCTTGTATCATGTGGGTAGAAACCTTCTTCAATGATTCTCCAAAGGTTAGTGTTCACATGATTTAAATGACGTTTAAAGCGGTAAACCCAAGAATCAAAATCCTCATTTTTCACAATCTTAGGAGGAGGACCGGCATGATTCAAATGAGTAGAAGGAACCGGTCCACCATAAACAAGTGGTGGTTCCACATGGGCAAAGATGCCGGTGCCATTCTTGCCACTAGAAGAAGAAGCCTTTTCACTACTAGCTTCCCCCTTGTCGGGGATAGCATCTGACACCTTGTTGGCGGGATCTCCCACTTTCAACGGTGCGGTGGAGAGTTTAAGCCCCTCAAGAAATTTAGTAAACATGCTTTCAACTTCGGTCGTCATGGAGGTTTTCAATGTCTCCAAGGCTACATTGAACTCCTCACGAGAGACCGAAGATCCCCCATCGCCCGTAGACGAGATAGGATTCACACCGGAGTGTTCCTCCGCTCCGTCTACGGTATCAACCATACTCTTTGGACGGTAAAGTCCTTAATAAAGAGACGAGGCTCTGATACCAATTGAAAGGATCGATATGGTTGTCTAGAGGGGGGGTGAATAGGCAACTACCAATTTTTAGCTTTTCTTTACCAAATTAAACTTTGCATCAAAGTAGGTTGTCTAGATGTGCAACTAGGTGAACAACCTATATGATGCAACAACAACAAGCACACAAGCAAGCAAGGGAACAAACACTAAAGAGCTTGCACAAGTAAAGGTAAGAGATAACCAAGAGTGGATCCGATGAAGACGAGGATGTGTTACCGAAGTTCCTTCCTTTTGAGGGGAAGTACGTCTCTGTTGGAGCGGTGTGGGGGCACAATGCTCCCCAAGAAGCCACTAGGGCCACCGTATTCTCCTCACGCCCTCACACAATGCGAGATGCCGTGATTCCACTATTGGTGCCCTTGAAGGCGGCGACCGAACCTTTACAAACAAGGTTGGGGAAAACTCCACAACTTAATCGGAGGCTCCCAACAAGACCACGAAGCTTCACCACAATGGAATATGGCTCCGAGGTGACCTCAACCGTCTAGGGTGCTCAACCACCCAAGAGTAACAAGATCCGCTAAGGATGAGTGGGGGAATCAAAACTCTCTCGGTGGAAGTGTAGATCGGGGCCTTCTCAACCACTCTCGAGCAAATCAACAAGTTTGGTTGGCTAGGGAGTGAGATCGGGCGAAAATGGAGCTTGAAGCAATAATGGAGCTTTAATGGTGGAAGAGGTAAGTCAAAGAGGGGAAGAAGACACCCTTTTATAGTGGGGGGAACAATCCAACCGTTACCCCCCCCCCCCACTCAGCCCCGCAGAGAGCGGAACTACCGCGGGGGCAGGGCGGCACTACCGCTCATAAGCGGTACTACTGCTCCCCCTCAGCGGTACTACCGCGCTAGAAGAGAAGGGGCTGGGGCTGGGACCCAGAGCGGTACTACCGCGGAGGCAGGGCGGTACTACCGCTCACAAGCAGCACTACCGCCACTACTACCGCAGCTAGTACCGTAAAACCCGACACGAGAAAATGCGCACTCGAGTCGAGGCGGTAGGAGCACGCAGCCACAACCGCACTGCGGCTGAGGCCATCCAGCGGTACTACCGCTTACTGAGCTTCAGTCGTACTACCACTATACTGGAGCTAGTGCCTTAAAACCCGACACGAGAAAATGCGCACTTGAGTCGAGGCGGTAGGAGCACGGAGCCGCAGCGGTACTGCAGCTGAGGCCACAAAGCGGTACTACCGCTCCGAGGAGCGGTACTGCCGCTTAGTGAGCCTCAGCGGTACTACCGCTGTGGCCTGCGGTACTACCGCTGGGTCCAGGAAAAGACACATAGGGGAGAAAAGAGAAGCTCCAGAGAGACGGAAAGAAACGGTGGGTGAGAGAAGAACGTGTACGTGTTGATTCCACCCAAACCATACCGAAGCAGATCCCCTCTTGATAGTATGGAGACTACTACGAAACTTAGTCCACCAACAAAGTCACGAAAGAAGCTACACCGTCTTGAGTAGAGCGCCGAGGGGAAATAATCGTTTCGTGCCGAAAGATGAATATCTGAAAGAACTCAAAGCACCCGATTAGTCCGCAAATGCATTGTCATCAATCACCAAAACACCGTAGGGATAAATATGCCCTTACAGATGGGACCAGTGGCAGCAGGTGGTGTTTCGTGTCGGAGGAGCGGCGTGGCATCTGGCACGTCAACAACGGCGGGTCTCGACGGCATGGAGCAGCAGGGTTCGTTGGTGGGCGTGTGATGATGGACGAGCGCAGAATGGTGGCGTTGTCTGGCATCATGGTGGCGTCGATGGCAGGTAGACCGGGCAAGGTAGATGCAGCAGTACAACACTGAAGATGAATTGGTGGCAGGTGGTTGCGGCGGCCTCATACCCGGCAGGCGTCCTGGTTGAGGAATGCGTCGGACTGGTGGGTGCCCCATACCCGGCAGGCGTCCTGGTTGGGACCTCAGGTCTTAGATGTTAGGTTTGGCTGCGAGGTCTGTTTGGTATTAGGCCCAGACTATCAGCTTCTCTACACAATTGGATAGGAGTAGCGACAGATATTGCCTAGACGGTGGCTTTAGTCTTACTGTTGTATGACTTTGTAAGGTCTTGTTTGAATAATTAATAAAGTGGCTGCATGCTTCGTCCAGAGAGGCAGAGGGTCCTCCTCCATTTCTAAAAAGGAAATGTTAATCCTCATTGTTTGGATAATTCTCAATGAAACATCGAGGCTTTTTTTTTCTAAATCATTTGCATAGATAAAGCTACAAAGAAGAAGAAAGTCAAGTTTTTGCTCATACATTTTTTTGATATTTAAGTTGTGTACTTAAGATCATGAAGAGATAGTTGGTCCGTCTACACTGTTCAATATGCTTGGTGTTCACTGTTCAATATGTGCTACACTGTGGAAGTGAGTGAGGCCCAAGCAGCCCAATGCTTGTTTATCAAGAAAAGCAACCCAACATGGATCACGACAATGCAAAAGCACATAAAAAGAAAAGAGATAAAATTGATACATAACTATGATTAATCAATGATTGCTTTTCTTTAATATGACATGAATAAGTGAGGGGCGGTAACGAGGACTAGACTAGGTTGCAGGCTTCGCTCACTCTCCATAGAGAGTGAATATCCGTGAAGATACTTCTGTTTCTCGGCTAACATCTCCTTACCCTCCATTCTTCCTTCTACTTATTCCGACCTCAAGATGACTTGTCGGCATTGTCAATTCTTCTTGTTTGTAACGTCTTCCTCCTCTTCTTACACCTCATGCTTCTTCAATCTGCCATCAATATAAGATCTAGGGGCATCAGTGCTTCCCATGTGATGGCTAGTGAGCTCTTCCCCTCACCTCTTTATACATTATCTTTCATGGTAATGTTGGCTTCATTCATTCATTATGCTTAAGAGCATCCATATGATATCATGGGGGATCTACAAGCCAGACATGCGAGGCTACAGGGGATGACCATGTAGATATGAACATTTTTTTTAAAGAACTTCTTTTGAAATTAACGAACATTTTAAAAAATCATGAACATTTTTTGGAACTGCGAACCTTTTTTGCATTCACAAACATTTTTTCAATTCCTGAACTTTTTTCATAATCATGAATATTGAGGAATATGCGAACATTGTTTTCAAAATCATGAACATTTTTTTAATCCACGAATATTTTATGATTTCACGAACATTTTTTGAATTCACGAACATTTTATGTTTTCTCAAACATTGTTTTTAAGAATATGCCTATTTTTTAAACTGAAAACATTTCTGTAATACCGATTTATTTTAATGAGCAAAAAACATAAAGAACAAAAACAAGGCGTCCTGCCCGTGCATGGGCTGGCGCAAAAACGCGTGCGGGGGAAGCGGGATGTGCGCGTTTCCTCCTTATTTGACGGGAGCACCTATTACACGCCTTTAGCGCCATGGAGGTCAACTGGCGCTCACTGCAACACCCAGTTGGCCGGGCCCGAACGCACAACGCAGCAAACCTACAGCCCAAAAATATCGCACAAAAAGTTGCGCTCGCAAGGATTCAAACTCACACTGTTGTGTTATAACACGAGCTCGGCTAACCACTACAGCTACTCAACTGTAATGAATGTGAATAACGCCAACCATATAAAGCAAGTGTGGCTGCGGTATTTATTGTACTCCCTCCGATCCAAAATATAAGTCGCTGGGGAGATTTTCCGACCAGGTGAAAAACTAAGAAAATTACATCAATAACCTCACTTAATTTGAACCAGTCGTCTCCAAATCGTCCTCCACCTCCAGCTCCCCACCCTCCGCCCAGCCCTTACCTCCACTGCCTCTTGCTCCTCCGCCCCCACCTTCGCCGCCCTGCTCCTCCGCCCTCACTCCCAGTGAGATGCGATGGGAGTGGGAACGAGATGCGGCTGGGAGTGGGAACAAGATGCGGTGAGAGTGATGCGGCGACGAGAGGGAGAGGGCGGCGAGGGGAGTGGGAAAGGGGGGGCGACGGGGAGAGGGACTGGCCAGAGACAGGGAGAGGGAGTTGCTAGTGGATCTCGATGTGGAGAGAGAGAGAGATGGGCAAATCAGAGCATCTCCAACAGCCGCGCTAAGCGCCGCGCGCAAAAAACCTGTTTACCGCGTGCGCTGCGGCTGGTTTTGCGCGCCCGCCTGCGCTGGCTCCAGCAGTCGCGCTATAATGCAGCGCGCGCGCCGCTCCAGCAGAGCGCAAAAATACAGCGCGCGCGACTCGCCAGGCATTTTGCATATATGATATTTTGGAAAAAAATGAACATGTGAAATTTGACACAAACAAGTTGATGAATAAAAGTTCATGCCCACAAGTTCAAAATCATGCCCACAAGTTCATCCAACCAAGTTCAAATGCAAACTAAAGTTCAAGACATGAAAGACACATCAATCTTCATCTTCCTCGTCTTCGTCTTCGTCCTCATCTTCCGAAGACGACTCTTCCGTCTCCGAAGATCAATCTTCCTCCCTCTCCTCATCACGCACCGCATCACGCACCGCATCATGTGAAGCTTCGACGGTGTTGGCAAGATCTTCAACGGCATCTTCATGGGAATGTGTGTGAGAAGGCACATCGAAAGACATTGCACCCGTGGCGGCCGGAGGTGCACCCATGCCTCCCATGAGAGAAGCAAAACTCATGCCTCCCATGACGGCCATAGCGTCGGGGGGTGCTCCAAAGCCACTCATGCCTCCCATGGCGGCCGGAGGTGCACCCATGCCTCCCATGGCGGCCGGAGGTGCACCCATGCCTCCCATGGCTCCGAAGCCACCCATGCCTCCCATGGCGCCGAGGACACCGCCACCCATGGCGCCGAGGCCACCGCCACCCATGGCGCCGAAGCCACCGCCACCCATTGCACGAACCAAGGCTCTTTTTTGGATCAAGACTTCTTGTTGGGCAAGATTGACATACTCTTTTTGTGCCGCATTGAGGTTAGATGTGTCCAAGAAGAATAAGTGCTTCTCCCATTCCAACAACTTAGCTCGCTCCTCGTTGCTCACTTTCCTCTCCTCCAAAGCCACCTTTCTCTCCTCGGTCGCCACCCTTCTCTCCTCGGCCGCCAACCTCCTCTCCTCGGCCACGGCATCTTGGTTCCTTGCCATTTTCCTCACCTCATTGGCTTCGACCCTTGCCTTCACAATAGCTTCCATGGCATTTTTGAGCTCATCATCTCCTTTCCTCTTCTTCTTTTCGGTTTTGTCTTTCTTGCACCCATCCGGTCGTTTTGGCTTCGAGTATGAAACCGAGTTGGGTGTGGGGCTTCTCTTGCCGTCATCACTTGATGCATCATCCTCCTCCTCATCATCATTCATCTCAATTGCTCGCTTCCGCTTGTTGCTCAAATGCAAATCCTCCAAACCATCACGCTTCTTCCATTTCTCATCATCCTTTAACACTTCATAGCAATGAGGCAAGGTAAAGACCTTGCCTTTCTCGATCTTCCCCTTCTTGGTTGTCCTTGTCTCTTCTTTGAACAAGTTTTGTGCAATGTTGTACTACAAGAAAAACAAAACAAGTTAGCACTTCGGTCACCAAAAACAAGTATGATGAACATATATGAGATGCCACTTACTCGATCATCCTCATTTGTGCCACTTGGGTTAATTTTGTCAACTGCCTTTTGTACGGCCGCCCACTTTTGACAATCCGAGTTGATTGTCGACCATCGGGACCGAAGTGATCTCTCGGAGCGGTCAATTCCACTCAAGTTGTGAGCATCAAAGTGTTCTTTCATTCGCCCCCAATACGCGTCTCT
Source organism: Triticum aestivum (assembly GCF_018294505.1). Classification (NCBI taxonomy): domain Eukaryota; kingdom Viridiplantae; phylum Streptophyta; class Magnoliopsida; order Poales; family Poaceae; genus Triticum; species Triticum aestivum. Next base: position 742,320,298 of record NC_057797.1, read on the forward strand.
ACTTTGATCACCTCCAATGGATGGATCCCTCGACACTTGCAAATAAGTATGGCATAGTAACTTGTCATCGTTGGTTGAGTAATTGCCCGCTCTTCCTTTCGGCGCCTCGACAATTCCCTCACCCTCCTCGTCCACCTCAAACTCATGGTCTTCGAAATGGATGTCATTGGTTTGAGACCAATGCGAATTGTTGGACCCAACACCCATAGTGGACATGTATGCATCATCGTTGAGACTACAAAGTTTTTTGAACAATGCAAATAAGCTATCTATATGTGATGATGATGCATTGTAAAAATAAGAAGAAAAGAAAAGTTGGAAATTTTTTCACCTTGGGGACATTTTGTCAAACACGTGGTGTGCATCGGCGGACGGCTCAACGAGTGAGCTCGCCGGCGCTTCGGTAGCCACCGCGGCCGTCGAACGCCCTGCAAGCTTCTTTCCCCTCGCCTTCGTGGTGCCGGAGCCGTCCGCCGCCTTGTTTTTCTTCACAGATGTTTTGCCCTTCTTCGTCCGCGCCGCATTGGGGACCTTCTTCGAGGGTGCGGCGGCGGCACGGGACGGCGCTGGCGCGACGCCACCCGGCGTCGTGGTCATCCGCGACGGAAAGAAGAGGCTGCGCGCGAGGCCGACGCTCGGCGGAGCTCCGGCGGTGGCGACGCCAGCGCTTCCCGCGCTAGGGTTTCCGGCGGCGGCGGGGG
>NC_057797.1:742321178-742328426 GCF_018294505.1 Triticum aestivum
CGGTGTGCGCGTCCATGGGTGGGTGGCAGGGCGCCGGCGCCGGCGCGCGCGGGGCGTAGGACGAGGAAAGGAGAGAGTGCGGTGCGAGCGCTCGAGTGTGCCACGCGCTGTAGCTGGCGCCCGAAATACACCGCGTGGGTAAGTGTTTTCAACCGCGCGCCAACCCGCTATAGCGTGCGCGCCGTTTTTGCGCGCCCGCTGGAGCGACCCGCCGCGTTGCGCGCGCGCTTAAACGGCCTAATTTGCGGCGCGGCGCTAGTTTAGCGCGGCTGTTGGAGATGCTCTCAGAGTGGATGGGGAGAGCGAGTGGGCTGCGGGAACGAGTGATGGTGGACGAGGGTAGGTATTCTAAAGTGGAGATTTTTGTAATGTGATAGAATTTGCACTAAGAAACCTAAAACGACATATATTTAGGAACACAGGGAGTAGAATATACTCCACTGTAACACTTATATTTTTTAATTATTTGGAAAAAATCATGAAGTTGAAAGGGTTCATAGATTTCTAAAAAGTTCATCATTTTTAGAAAAGTTCACAAACTTGAAACAAGTACATCAATTTTGACAAAAAGTTCATCCATTTTTTAAAATTTCACAAAAGATTAAAAGATATTATGGAATTTGAAGAAAAGTTCATCAATTTTTTTTAAAAAAATCATCAAATTTGGAAAAAAGGTTCATTAAATTTGAAAAAAAAGTTCATCAAATTTAGAAAGGTTCGCTCACGTTTTAAAAAATTCATGGAATTTGAAAAAAAGTTCATCATATTTTAAGAGAGGGCATCAAATTGAAAAAAAATAGTTCACTGAAAATGAAAAAAATTCATCAAATTAAGAATAAAAAACCATCGATTTGGAGATTGTTTTTACGGATTTTAAAAAGTTCATTGAATGAAAAAAAGGAAAAAAGGTAATCGGAAAAGGAAAAAGGAAACATAGAAGAAAGTGTAAAAGAAAGAAAATGATTCAACTAACCACTTCGGGTTTGGTTCCGTTGTGTTTAGTGTTGCTTGCAATTATACTAGAGGACGCCTGAAGCGCCAATTAGGAATTGCCTTATTTGACGCGCAGGTTGCCAATTTGTTTTTTGAGCGGTACGCAGGTCGCCAAATAGGAGGTTCCTTATCCTCCGACCTAACCCAGGCGCTAAATAGGAGCACTCCGCTGAAAGGCCCGGCCGAATATCCACCGAAAGGGCGAGCCAAAAGCCAAAAGAGCGACTTCTCGACCACTGAAAAGCCGAACACAGTCTCTTTTTCTTTTTCAGGGAGAAATAAATATGCTGGGAAACGACCACGTGACCAAGTGCATGCTCTCTAGCGTACGTAGCTCAAGGATGGAGAAGTCTACAGCTGAGCTAATACACGTCGAGTTCATCTTTATAATATGTTGATTGATGCTTCCCGGACAGAAATCGCGGATAAGACTGGTCAATCGAACTTAGCACCGTCTTTATGATCGTATCCGTTGTTGCTCGACTTGTCCACTTATTATGCACGCAAAATGCACCTGATTTGGACCTACAACAAACACCATCATGTTAGATAACCAAATCCAACTTGTGAGAAATATGTGAGTCTTGATGCATTTCCTAGCTGAGCACCAGAGTTATTTCGAGGACAGAGTATGCTAAATATAAGTATTTTCGGAACAGAGGCTCAAGTTGCTCAACTCGATCGCACTTGGGTTTGGGCCCGGCGCATGCCGACATGTCCAAGCCAATCATTCTGCCGTGTACCCGAGAGAAAAAAATGATTCTACCTATATAGCTTTCCTGCGGTTCGGATTATTCCGTCTTTTTTGGAAGAGCAGCACGTCTCCAATCCACAATGATTTTTTTGGAGCATCAGCACAAACACAAGTGCTCATATACACGCGCATACACTCACCCCTATGAACGCCTTCGAGAGACTGAGCCGACATATCATCTTGAGATTTACGAAGTCACCGTAGGTGCCTCGTCTTCGACGGGAACGTCTCCTCCCACTGAAAACGCGTCACCGGAAATCCTGAAATAAATCCAGGAATAATGTGAGCACCAGGATTTGAACCCTGGTGGGTTGGGGATATCAGGATCCACCTAACCAACTCAACCACATGTTGATTCGCCCAATCCACAATGATTTAATCGGCACTATGTACAGAAATCGCTGTGAAGAACTTTCCAAACCACGAGCTACGCCTACGCTACGTCTGTATTCAGTGGACACGATCAGATCAGCTGCACGTAGGGTTGGACTGTCGACATGTAATGGCAGTACGTACTCCGTCAGAAATACTGTAGGGAATACGCGTATCGACATGAAGTTGAATGGAAGTGGGCCGCACTCGCAATCGCAGCACAGTGAACTCCATCGATAAGCGCCAGCGACGGCCGGTGCCCCACGCAGGAAATGCCGATCGATCGACGTCGGACAGCCGCTGGCCCATCGCGACTTCTGATGCCCAAGTGTCCGTAGACGCACGCTAAGCAACAACAGTATAGCGGGGTAGTAAGAGGCCTAACCATTGTCATAGGATCACTGATCAATTTCCTCTCAAATATACAGCAATGCCATCCGCCTCCACCATAGATGGCCAAAAAACAATATCCATATTGACCCCTCACTAGTTCATTGAATTAAGGGTGGACCATTCGTGAGGGGTTCATGGAAGGGTGGGGTTCAATTCCTTCCCTTATAGGTGATGAGACGAAAAAGACCGATTCAATTATTATTATTTTTGCCAGGCCAGCATTAGTTACAATTTAAAACATGCCATCCACTTTCTAAAAATGTCTGGAATATATGACTTTTCTTTAATGCGACATTGTCCTATGCGGGTAGGGGCGGTGGTGTGTGTTGAGGAAGGAGGGGGAGGTTATGTTGGTCGCAAGCTATCGGGCCCAAGAAAAAGGAAGCTATTCCCTTTACCAAGCAGAGATTATATCGTTCCCGTCCAATCCATATAATGGGTTGTGTGCATCGATCGGTCCATTCCATTCCAACCCGTCTTAGGGCATCAGGGTTGGCACCGGTATGTTATTGTTTCCACGGATCATGCGGCGTGTGGATCGATATGTCGTGAGTATGCATGTGTGTACTCAAATACACTAGCAGGTTTGTGCAAACACTAACTCTAGATACAATCACCAAACTTGCCAAGGTTAGCCATCTATCATCATTGTGTCGTTGTCTGCCGAGTAATTAGGCGACGGATAGAAGGTGGACCGATATAGATAGTGTAATTTTCTAATAATGATCAACATGCGGATGAGAATTCACATCATGATGACATCATATCTTCGATTTTGTTACGGTCGATGCAAGATGATTCAATGTCGTGATGCAGTGTGGTCGATCATCCTGACGAGGTGGGGTTGTCGCGGTGGGTTGGGGCGGGGCTTATAGATATAAAAAATGCATAGATATAGGAGTCTAATTCTCTTTTCTGTTTAGGACTTCAATAGCCCATGAACGTTCGTTAGGATGGGCATTTGCGAATGATTTTCATGTCAGTTTTAGTTGTATGGGTGACAATTTCTTTCAAACTAGCATGACAATTGCTTTCTAGAGGAGACATTTTTCTTTTTAGAAAAGTGTCATCGATTGATGTCGACCAAACGTCTCGAGGGTGTTCGCTGGGAGTTCCTTCCTGGCGAACGTTCGCCAGGAATGTTTAGATCTCGAGAGAAACTGGATGAGTATAATTGTGTATTCTTACCCCTGATTCCCAATGTGTACCTATAGGAGTTCACTAGTCTTTCTGTTTAGACAAAACAAATTCAGGGACAGTCTCAACTTGCACTCCTCTTCGATCCCACTGTATGCCGACATTCTCAACTCAATCATTCTGCGTATACACGCCAACAGAAACATTCTGCTTTTAGCCTTTTATCATCCATACAGATACACTCCAACTCCAGATTCTTATGACCGCAACAAGGACGTGCGTGAAAGAAACTTCGTCGCTCCTTTACCCTGGACAAGTGCCAGCGACGGCCGGTGTCACACGCCCACAGAGGAGGAAAATGTAGATCGATCGAGATCGAACGGGCGCTGGTCCATGGCTAGAATCTCGTGACGCGCAAGCTCGATAATTCAGTTCGCGGCAAGCATACACAAGGGCACAAGGCGTGCGGTAAGCAACAACGATCTCCTCAGCGACTTGCGTAGCACTACGCGTCCACGATCGAGAGCGTCCATATAATTGAGTCGATTCCTTCCCATTATGAAACCTTCCGTCGATCGCCATCGCCGGCCATTATTAATCCGCCCACGCGACAGGCCCCTACATAGTTAATGGCCGGCCAGTCAGCCCCGTGGTGACCACCCAGCAGCCGCGGCGCCACCTCAAGAGTCAAGAGCGTTGCCATGGCAGAGGCGGAGGGGTCGGCCATGTAGGGTAGCGGCACCGGCGGTGGCGGAAGAGTCGTTCGGGGATACATCGATGGTGGTGCACGTGGTGCTGCTCGCCGCGCCGGCCGTCGGCGGGTTCCTCCTGCACGCGTTCAAGTTCTCCATCCTGCTCTGGCCGTTCAACCTCACGCTGCCGCTGCTGCGCGACCTGCCGCGCGTCTGCGCCACGCTCCGGGGCGCCGCGTCGCTCTACGCCGCCGAGCTGCGGGCGTCCCTCGGCGGCCGCCGGCGGAGGGCGCCGGTGCCGCAGCTCGACCGCCAGTACTTCTCCCTCCGCGGCGTTCGGAGACGGCCGGCTCGTCGACCACGCCATGCTTGCCCTCGTCGACGTCTCCTACTGATGCCGCTGCGTTGCCAAGGTGGTTGCACGCTGGGGCTGTTCGATTCCGGCGGTGCTCGGCTTGGATGGAAACGTTGGTTCAGAATTTTCTTTGGATCCATGTACATAGGCGTTCCATTTTTCTTTTTTCTTTTTTCTGCATTTGTCGGCTGCAGTGATAAATTTGTTGTAACTAGTCCAATGTCCCGCGTAATTACACCTGATCTTTTTTGCTATCTTCAGTATTATATATTACTCCCTCCGTCACATAACGTAAGACGTTTTTGACACTACACTAAAGTCAAAAAACGTCTTATATTATTAGACGGGGAAGTAGATTATCATAAGTGAGTAAGACAATACTATTTGCATGAATACCATATACTGATATACTGATGTGGTGATGATTGCCATATTGAATTAGTATGGAAGCTCTTTCTCTTGAAAGAGAGATCATTTACATAAAGTATATTCTCAATTGTTAAAATGACCTTATTAAAAACACCCCGTCTATTTAGAAGTGAGATGGTGCCGAAATGGCGAGCAACCTAAAAACTATTAAACCTTGGTACTTCGATGATCCTTAAAGACTTGTTCGGTTAATCCCCATCACAAGGAAATTGGAGAGGATTTGAAGGATCGAGGTGGAATTTGACTTGTTGCGGATTTAATCCCTTCCAGTCCCCTTCAACACCCTTGAAATCTCATGGAACCGAACAAGACCTAATGGAGGATTGGGGCAGTTGTTGATATATATTCAATCCGTCCAACAATGTATGACGTTTCTGCAAGCTGTTTTAGGTTGCAAAAACATATATTGTGGGACTAAGGGAGTATATTTTTGGCAAATAAGACGAATCCGTTTAAGAAATAAGGAGATCAAATTTAGGTTGCAATATTTTTTTTCTCCAATACCAAGTTGTGACATTTTGGCATTCGAACTTACTTCGTGTCATGCACATGGTACCTGGTCCATCTACTTCGAGAGCAACAGATGAGTTATCATGAAAATAAATAAGCATGGATCACGACCTTTGTACACATAGATAACATGGATACTTGAAGATTGTTTTTAAGGGTATGGATACATGGAGATGGCTAGTACATGATGGATAGCTGTTGTTTGACACACACGTGCATGCACACGCACACACCCGCATGCACACACGCACCCAGCACACGCGCGAGCGAGAGAAAGAGAGTTCGGTCATCTTTCCCTCCCCTTCTCCCTTATGAGGGTAATTTTGACGTGGATCATCAAATTGTCCTCAAATGTTACATAAGGACGGTATATGAAAACTTTGGACCAGTTATAGAAGTTGTTTGGACCGGTCTTGATGTCTGATATCCCCCGAAGCAAAATCAAAGACTTCCATCACGTTGGACTCCGATGCCCTGGGTCACCAAAAGAAAACCTAGCTCTCTCTGTGTCATCTTGAGAACCCTTCACGAGCAGACATGACCGGTAGCTTCCCGCATGAACCACGAGCAACCATACGTCTGTGTGTGCTTGTATTCAACGGACGACATTCAACTGCATATTCGACTTGCCGACGACACGTGTATGTAATGTAAGAGCATCTACACGCATGGTCATCAAATCCAGCACCACAAACGTCCGCGGACACTCCCAGATATGTCCCCAGGCACTGACCGAGCACTCCTTATATCCCATCGTTCATGTCCGTGTATCTCATATCTGGTATCCTATATCTATACAAAGTATGTAACGTGAATAAAACTACGTAGATCGTTAAACAAACATAGAATTGGACATAGAAGTACACATTCCAATCACCAAAACATCATCAATGGATCTCTAAAAGATCGGCAAAGTTCACATAATCCACATAAGCGACAAACAATTTTAAACTATATTACTAACAACACGAAATTAAAGACGGAGACGATGGAGCCTCACCACTTCCCCGCCGGCCCTTTGCTTTTCCGGTCGCTGGCGCTGCTGTAAGCGTCCGGGCAGGTGTCCGCGGCAGGAGGCGGGTCGTCGGTCAGAGTCGTCATCGTCAGAAGAAGAGGAGATGAAGACACAACCCTTCAAATGCCGGACAACCCGGTCCTGCTTGCGCATGACCTTGGCCACCCCTACCACCTCCGCGGCTACCTCTTCCGGCTCATGCTCGGCATGCTCAATGGCTAGCCAGAGCTCCTTGGCGTTCTTCCTCCGAAGCTGGCGAGCGTACGTCTCCGCGGTTGTAAGTGACCGGCGGTAGGAGTTGTTCCCCCTCGTCGGGCACCGCAGGCAACCGACGGTGGCAGCGAACGGATTGATCGACCGCCTCCCTTTCCCTTGCCCGCTAGCTCTTGCAGCGGGTGACGTGTGCCTCGGATTCCAACGTGCAGGTCCGCGACGCCGGCGGACCAGGCACTGGAACCTACTGCTACCCTTGCAGAGCAATGACGGCGGGGGAGGTGGACGACGAAGGGGCGGGGCGGATTGAGTAGCCCACGTGGAGCTGAACACGGGCCGGAAAGGCCCAACTCCAGCGTCGGCGCAACACCGACGGGCGAGCGGC
>NC_057797.1:742328642-742370365 GCF_018294505.1 Triticum aestivum
TGGAGCGGCTGCTGTAGCTCGGCATGCTCACCGAAGATTGGATTGGATCGAATCGGGAAAGAGGAGAAGAGACGGAGCAGAGCAGAACCAATTAAGTGTAGGGTTTCCGGATTAGGGTTTTTATAGGGATGGATCGGGGTCGGCGGTAGGCCGGGCTAACGCCGTGGACGCGCCCGAGCCGTCTCATATCCATCCTACATTTGAACTGAATATGAGGGGCGCCGGACAACCCGAGAATAATGGCCCCTCGAGTAGAGTGATTTTTTTGACCGGTCCGTTCGTCCCAGCTTTGAAGTCGGATCTCAAATACGCCGCGGCAGAGCTCAGCCCGAAGTTGGTTGGAAGTGGGCCGCATGGCTGACGAAAAAATATGACCGCGACAACGATCTGCCTCGCACTGTCGCACATGGCAGCACGCCAGCACCGTCCTCACTGCCCACACGGATAATTGCCGGTGACGACCGGCCGGTGGCGGTGCCCCACCACAGGGGAAATGTCGTATGGATCGATTGAGATTTGGCGAGAATATCTCGACTCCCCAACTGCCAAGTCTTACGCCAAATCCATTCGTGGCGACCGGCGAGACATACGCTAACCAACAACAACGTCGCCGGCCGCATGCCCTGAGAAGCACCTGAGCTGTCCACCAGTATTTGTCCACGATCGAGAGCGTCCATATATACTACTCCTACTTATTCGATTCCGTAGAATCTTTCTCGATCTTCGCCATCGCTCGCCGACCGGTCCGTCGATCGATCTGGTCCGTGGCAGCCACCGGCGAGCAGTACCACCACCTCAAGAACGTCGCCGCGCACAGGCAGAGGCAGACGGACCGGCCGGCCATGTAGGAGGAGCACCACGACGGTGGCGGTGGCGGCGGTGGTGGAAGAGTTGTTGGGGGGATCGACGATGGCGGTGCACGTGGTGCTGCTCGCCGTGCCTGCGCTCGTCGGCGGGTTCCTGCACGCGTTCAAGTTCTCCATCCTGCTGTGGCCGTTCAACCTCACGCTGCCGCTGCTCCGCCACCTGCCGCGGGTCTGCGCCACGCTCCGGGCGGCCGCGGCGCACTTCGACGCCGAGCTGCGCGCGTTGCTGAGTGGCCGCCGGCAGAGGGCGCCGGTGCCGCAGCTGGACCACCAGTACTCTGCCCTCCGCCCCGTGCAGAGACGGCCACGGCCGGCGGGACAGCTCGTCGCGCAGGCCATGCTGGCCCTCGTCGACGTCTCCTACTGATTCATGCCTCATCGTCAAGGTAGATGGTTCTTGGTTGCATTCTTGAGTTGATCAGGTCTCCGCGCTCTGGTCTGGCGGAGCTCCTCTTCGATAGGCTAGTGGTTCGCCATTTTCAGTCGAGCTTGATTTGTGCATTTTGTAATCTTTTGTGAAAGATGGACTGCAAGGAATTTAGATCGAACGGGACATTCCCTCCTTGAACAAACATTTCGACGAGTCAATACAGATTCATGAGATGGATCGCTGAGTGCTCTTCCTTTATCTCAAATTAAATGTTTCATTTTTTTACGCGGTAATAATGAGTTTATTCCAAGATTATAGAGTTACAATCAAGAGACACAAGTCCTCGATACACACAGAAGCACAAGAGTGTGACATGCCAGTCGATCTGCTATTCTATTCTGACCACGTCTAACTTTCTCAGAAACAAACTCTCTATCCAACGTGAGTGACTTAATCTCAGCAGTTAAATGCCCGTATGCAGAGCCGATCATTTGAGAAGATGGACAGTGCGTCTGTCGAGTCAGAGTGGACAAGGACCGGTCTATCGTAAGTTGGATGGCCAGAGCCGGTGGAGGACTGCAAGGAATTTAGATAGAACGGGACATTCCCACCTTGAACAAACATTTTGACGAGGCAATCCAGATTCATGAGGTCGATGACTGAAGATTTTTTGCCTTTGTCTGAGATTAATGCTGATAATCAGACGAGTCCTAACTGGACGATTCATATATGTGCACATTTTTGTTGGCATGGCAGTTTTTATTACTAAGCGCCTCACATTTTTATTGGATGCCATTTTTATCAATAATAGGATGACATTTTAATTATTGAGAGGACACCATTTGTTTATTACAAATAGGATGAAAAAAATAATGTTTGAGAGGATGGCATTTTTTAGTGGCATTGTAGGGTTTTTTTTCATGCTTATCCGGATAAAACTTTTATCTAGAGGATGGTAGTTTTATAAAGTAGCACGACAATTTTTATTCAAAGCATAAAATTTTCTTGAATTATGGACTTTGCGCTTTCTTATGTTCATGGCATTTTTATCCCCGGATGACAGTTTTAAAGTTTAGAATGAATTTCTTTTATTTTTGCAGTTCATGCAACCATTTTTAATCATACTCATTGTATTCTTTACGAAACTGGGGAGATGCCATTTTTAATGAATTAGTATGGCAATTTTTCATTGGTTAGATCATGACAATTAGGGTCTTTTTTGTTGATGACATTTTTCCGGAAAAAGGTAAATTGGGCCTCTGGGCCAAACGAGAGTCGTGCTGGAGGAGGCAACGAGTGAACCACTCAAAACGTTTGCTGGAAAGTACCTCCCCTAGCGAACCAATCGTTCGCTGGAGGGCAACCCCCCCGAGTCCCGAGAAAAATGTAAGAGAAAACAGATTGACCCAAAAAAAATTAAGCTAGTTTCATCTTGTGCCGAGTCCCGAGTAGGAGGACTCATGTTTCTCTACTCTTATAAAAAACAGAGTTGGTGATGATGATGTTCCGTCATCCTGCAATATAGTCCGTCCGATTTATATCTGACTGATAGGAAAGAAACTATGGCAATTTTGCAAAAAAATACCCACACCCCTCTCCACATTTACAAATAAGGCTTTCTCTTGTTCATCATTTTCTCCCACAATATAAACTACTCATACAAATGCATCTTAATTTTTCGTGCAATGCATGGGCATCTTGCTAGTATTCTTAAAAAAATAGGAGACTAACTAATCAGGGGATACCCTCTTGGGTGACCCATCGATAATTTTTGGTGGCTAGAAGCACATCACTTGGTGCGCCCCTACCGCCGCCACGTGCTGCATGCTAGGCAGACCCTTGGGTTTTCTAGTTTTGTTTGGTTTTTTCAGCTTTTCAGCCTTTTCCTGGTTTTCCTAGGTTTTGGTGCAACTTGTTTTTGAGGATGAAGTGCTTTTTTCGCAAGAAGCACATTTGTGCTGGGAAAAGCATAATTGTGTTTCCCAAAAAGGGAAGACTTGTACTACTACGAGAAGGACAATCTATGTTTCCACGAGAAGCACACCTATGCTTCTTGAAAAGGAAAGAGCCAGTTGTGCTTCCAGAAAAATGGAAAAAACACAGCCCATGCTTTCGGAGATAAAACATAGCCTATGCTTCTCGCAACAAGCACAACTATGCTTTCCAAGAAGGGAAAAGCACATGTGTGCTTTCCAAAAACAAGTGAAACGCTCAACTGTGCTTCGGTGTATGGTTTTTGAATTATTATTTTTGGTTTTGCTATTGTTTTGTTTTCAAATTTCTTTTGTTTTTGTTCTTCAGCCATTTTGATTTCCCTTTTTGTTACAAAACTTTGTTGAAATATATTAACATGGTATCTTTTTTCGAACATCTGGTCGACAGAAATGTAATGGTGAAAACAATTTATGATTTGAACGCACAGTTCAAGAGATAAAATGTTTTAAAATAAATCTACAAAAAAAGACAAAACTCCAAGGTAGCGACAATTGGCGCACATGCGGTGTGCTACTTGTCACAATCAAAGAAGGTGGGAGTGACCTCTACAAGGGATACTGTCTAATTAGTGATCAAAAGAATCATGCTCTGTCGGGCGCGACTATGTCTGGCTCTATGCAAGATAGTAGCTTGGCTCGCCTACAGGGAGCTAGTAGTGTGCTGGCCCAAGAGCCATGTTAGTTCATAACGGTGATATCATGTGCATGTTTTATTTTTATTTTATTTAAAAAATACTAAGTAAATATTTTACAAAACATAATATAGTTAACTTTTAGGAAAGTGTTCGTACCACATTTAAAAAATGTACCTACAATGAAAAAAATGGTCACTCGACTTTTAGAAAATGTTGGTACCATTCAACAAAAGTATCAGACATTCAAAAATGTTCACACATTTCAAAAAAAAATCAATAGTAAAACAATGTCAGGTAATTCAAAAAAAACTTATGATACTTTCAAAAAAGGTATGCTACATTCTAAATAATGTTCAAGTGTTTCAAAAATATGTTTATGGTTTTTAAAGGATTATAAAACGTAATTTTCGCACAACTTAACAAAATGTATTGTACCATTCAGAAAAAATGTTTCATGTGTATTTGGAAAAAAAGATAACCCTTATACAGAAATTTTTTTAAATATTTAATTTTTAAAATGTTAATAATGTTTTTGGAAATTTTTAAATGTGCATAAAAATGGTTTAGACGTATAAGAAATCCGTCGCAAAACAGAGGAAAAAACACGTTGCTGCTACATTACTGGGCTGGGCAGTGGCACTGCTGCAGAGGCCAGCCGCTGCTACCTCTCACTGCGAGCGGGAAATAGCTACAGCGTGTTCTGACTTTATTTTTGAGACAAACCGCGTGCTGCCTGTGTACAAGAGAAGTTACCCGGCCCAAGTCAAAGCAGGCTAGTGGATTGTTGCCACTGAATAAGCAATATCAAAAAAAGAGCAATATCAATTTCCGTCCGGACTGTGTACCGTTTGCTCCTAATCTCTTTTCGATTGGAGCGCCCCTATAGAGAAAATGTTTATCACGTATACAGAAAAATACATACAAATTTGATGTATTTAAAAAATGTTAATCAAGTATCTGAAAAAAATTAAAGTATTTCAAAAATGTTGATCAAGCATTTAAAAATGTTAAATGTGTATAGAAAAAGTATTGACCAAAATGTTAATCAAGCATGTGAAAAAATTAAACAAGTATTTGAATTTTTTGATGAATCATTTCAAAAATATTAAATGTATATAGCAAAAATGTTGACCATGTATTGAAAAAATGATGAATTTTTTTATCATGTATATAAAAATGTGATCAAGCATTTGAAAAAAAATTAAATGTGTATATAAAAAATGTTGACCATGTATTAAAAATGATGTTTTTTTATCATGCATATAAAAATGTTAATCAAGCATTTGAAAATGTGTTGAACAAGTATTTGAATAATGTTGATCAAGCATTTTAACAATGCTAAATGTATATAGAAAAACTGGTAACCATGTATTAAAAATGATTTTTTTGATCATGTATTTTAAAAAATTAATAAAACATTTCAAAAATATATAACAAGTATTTGAAAAATGTTACTCAAGCATTTGAAAAATGTTAAATGTGTATAAAAATATGGGCAGCTCTTGGAGGGGGGTTTTCCCTTCAAATGGCCATAAAGCGACTACTGCCCTAAAATAGGGCAGTAGTTGGAAATGCTCTCAGGGCATCTCAAAAAGCATTCCCAATTACCTCCCATTTTCAAACGGGGCGGTGAGGGGCTAAGCGAAGGGGTTGGGTCGGGTGTGGGTGCGTCGGCACCCCATTGGGAAAAAGAGGGGTCCCGTGTGGGCGGAGGGCAGGGAAGAAACCAACCGCATTGGTTTGCAAAGGAGTTTGTGCAAGTGCCACGTATTTCGGTTTTCTAAGCAAGCGGTGTTTTAAGGTCAGTTTGGTTGATGTCCACGCCACTATAGGCCTGGCCTGGATGCTGCCTGGTAGCTGTTTGGTTTGCGCCAGAGACAAAAAAATACCTGCCTGGTCTAGCTACCTCACCCGTGAGATTAGCCTGGTGAAGATGAATAAAATAAGTTTTTTTGTCCAGGCAAGGTTATCAGCCTGGCCCAGGCATCCGATGTCTCCCGCCTGGATGAAGGAAATATGCCCTAGAGGCAATAATAAAGTTATTATTTATTTCCTTATTTCATGATAAATGTTTATTATTCATGCTAGAATTGTATTAACAGGAAACATAATACATGTGTGAATACATAGACAAACATAGTGTCACTAGTATGCCTCTACTTGACTGGCTCATTGATCATAGATGGTTAAGTTTCCTAGTCATAGACATGAGTTGTTATTTGATCAACGAGATCACATCATTAGGAGAATGATGTGATTGACTTGACCCATTTCGTTTGCTTAGCACTTGATCGTTTAAGTCTACTGCTATTGCTTTCTTCATGACTTATACATATTCCTATGACTATAAGATTATGCAACTCCCGAATACCGGATGAACACTTTGTGTGCTACCAAATGTCACAACGTAACTGGGTGATTATAAAGGTGCTCTATAGGTGTCTCCGATGGTGTTCGTGGAGTTGGCATAGATCAAGAATAGGATTTGTCACTCCGATTGTCGGAGAGGTATATCTGGGCCCTCTCGGTATATCTGGGCCCTCTCGGTTATGCACATCACTATAAGCCTTGCAAGCAATGTGACTAATGAGTTAGTTGCAGGATGATGCATTACGGAATGAGTAAAGAGACTTGTTGGTAACGAGATTGAGCTAGGTATTGGGATACCGATGATCGAATCTCGGGCAAGTAACATACTGATGACAAAGGGAACAACGTATATTGTTATGCGGTTTGACCGATAAAGATCTTCGTAGAATATGTAGGAACCAATATGAGCATCTAGGTTCCGCTATTGGTTATTGACCGAAGACGTGTCTCGGTCATGTATACATAGTTCTCAAACCCATAGGGTCCGCACACTTAAAGTTCTGTGACGATCGGTATTATGAGTTTATATGTTTTGATGTACCGAAGGTAGTTTGGAGTCCCGGATATGATCACGGACATGATGAGGAGTCTCGAAATGGTCGAGACATAAAGATTGATATATTTGAAGCCTACATTTGGACATTGGAAGAGTTCCGGGTGATATCGAGATTTTTACCGGAGTGCCGGAGGGGTTACCGGAACCCCTCAGGGGTTAATGGGCCTTGTTGGGCCCTAGTGGAGAGAAAGAGGGGCCGGTTAGGGTAGGCCGCGCGCCCCCTCCCCCTTTGGTCCGAATTGGACTAGGAGAGGGGGGCGGCGCTGTTGGAAATATGCCCTAGAGGCAATAATAAAAGCATTATTATTATATATCCTTGTTCATGATAATTGTCTTTATTCATGCTATAATTGTGTTATCTGGAAATCGTAATACATGTGTGAATAATAGACACCAACATGTCCCTAGTAAGCCTCTAGTTGACTAGCTCGTTGATCAACAGATAGTCATGGTTTCCTGACTATGGACATTGGATGTCATTGATAACGAGATCACATCATTAGGAGAATGATGTGATGGACAAGACCCAATCCTAAACATAGCACAAGATCGTATAGTTCGTTTGCTAGGGTTTTTCCAATGTCAAGTATCCTTTCCTTAGACCATGAGATCGTGTAACTCCCGGATACCGTAGGAGTGCTTTGGGTGTACCAAATGTCACAACGTAACTGGGTGACTATAAAGGTATACTACGGGTATCTCCGAAAGTGTCTGTTGGGTTGACACGGATCAAGACTGGGATTTGTCACTCCGTATGACGGAGAGGTATCACTGGGCCCACTCGGTAATGCATCATCATTATGAGCTCAAAGTGACCAAGTGTCTGGTCACGAGATCATGCATTACGGCACGAGTAAAGTGACTTGCCGGTAACGAGATTGAACGAGGTATTGGGATACCACGATCGGATCTCGGGCAAGTAACATACTGATTGACAAAGGGAATTGTATACGGGGTTGCTTGAATCCTCGACATCGTGGTTCATCCGATGAGATCATCGAGGAGCATGTGGGAGCCAACATGGGTATCCAGATCCCGTTGTTGGTTATTGACCGGAGAGCGATCTCGGTCATGTCTACATGTCTCCCGAACCCGTAGGGTCTACACACTTAAGGTTCGGTGACGCTAGGGTTGTAGGGATATGTATATGCAGTAACCCGAATGTTGTTCGGAGTCCCGGATGAGATCCCGGACGTCACGAGGAGTTTCGGAATGGTCCGGAGGTAAAGAATTATATATAGGAAGTGCTATTTCGGGCATCGGGACAAGTTTCGGGGTCACCGGTATTGTACCGGGACCACCGGAAGGGTCCCGGGGGTCCACCGGGTGGGGCCACTTGCCCCGGGGGGCCACATGGGCTGTAGGGGGTGCGCCTTGGCCTATATGGGCCAAGGGAACCAGCCCCAAGAGGCCCATGCGCCTAGGGTTCAAGAAGGGAAGAGTCCCAAAGGGGGAAGGCACCTCCTAGGTGCCTTTGGGAGGAGGGATTCCTCCCCTTGGCCGCACCCCCCTAGGAGATTGGATCTCCTAGGGCCGGCGCCCCCCTGGACTCCCTATATATAGTGGGGGAAGGAGGGCCTCTCATAACACATCTTTGGTGCCTCCCTCTCCCTCTCCAACACATCCTCCTCCTCCATAGTGCTTGGCGAAGCCCTGCCGGAGTACTGCAGCTCCACCACCACCACGCCGTCGTGCTGCTGCTGGAGCCATCTTCCTCAACCTCTCCTTCCCTCTTGCTGGATCAAGAAGAAGGAGACGTCACGCTGACCGTACGTGTGTTGAACGCGGAGGTGCCGTCCGTTCGGCGCTAGGATCTCCGGTGATTTGGATCACGTCGAGTACGACTTCCTCATCCCCGTTCTTTGAACGCTTCCGCGCGTGATCTACAAAGGTATGTAGATGCAATCCAATCACTCGTTGCTAGATGAACTCCTAGATGGATCTTGGTGAAACCGTAGGAAATTTTTTGTTTTCTGCAACGTTCCCCTACCGTGGCATCATGAGCTAGGTCTATGCGTAGTTCTCTTGCACGAGTAGAACACAATTTGCTGTGGGCGTTCATGTTGTCAACTTTCTTACCGCTACTTGTCTTATCTTGCTTCAACGGTATTGTGGGATGAAGCGGCCCGGACCAACCTTACACGTACACTTACGTGAGACCGGTTCCACCGACTAACATGCACAAGTTGCATAAAGGTGGCTGGCGGGTGTCTGTCTCTCCCACTTTAGTTGGAGCGGATTCGATGAAAAGGGTCCTTATGAAGGGTAAATAGAAGTTGACAAATCACATTGTGGCTTTCACGTAGGTAAGAAAACGTTCTTGCTAGAACCCTATTTCGGGCACGTAAAACTTGCAACAACAATTAGAGGACGTCTAACTTGTTTTTGCAGCAAGTGCTTTGTGATATGATGTGGCCAAAGTTGTGATGAATGATGAATGGTCTATATGTAATGTATGAGATGTTCATGCTATTGTAACAGGAATCACGACTTGCATGTCGATGAGTATGACAACCGGCAGGAGCCATAGGAGTTGTCTTTATTTTTTGTATGACCTGCGTGTCATTGAGAAACGCCATGTAAATTACGTTACTTTATTGCTAAACGCGTTAGCCATAGTAGTAGAAGTAATAGTTGGCGAGCAACTTCATGGAGACACAATGATGGAGATCATGGTGTCATGCCGGTGACAAGATGATCATGGAGCCCCAAGATGGAGATCAAAGGAGCTATGTGATATTGCCCATATCATGTCACTATTATTATTTGATTTCATGTGATGTTTATCATGTTTTTCATCTTGTTTTCTTAGAACGACGGTAGTAAATAAGATGATCCCTCATAATAATTTCAAGAAAGTGTTCCCCCTAACTGTGCACCGTTGCGACAGTTCGTTGTTTCGAAGCACCACGTGATGATCGGGTGTGATAGATTCTAACGTTCACATACAACGGGTGTAAGACAGATTTACACATGCAAAACACTTAGGTTGACTTGACGAGCCTAGCATGTACAGACATGGCCTCAGAACACAGAAGACCGAAAGGTCGAGCATGAGTCGTATAGAAGATACAATCAACATGAAGATGTTCACCGATGTTGACTAGTCCATCTCACGTGATGATCGGACACGGCCTAGTTAACTCGGATCATGTTATACTTAGATTACAGGAGGGATGTCTATCTAAGTGGGAGTTCATTGAATAATTTGATTAGATGAACTTAATTATCATGAACTTAGTCTAAAATTTTTACAATATGTCTTGTAGATCAAATGGCCAACGTAGTCCTCAACTTCAACGCGTTCCTAGAGAAAACCAAGCTGAAAGACGATGGCAGCAACTACACGGACTGGGTCCGAAACCTGAGGATCATCCTCATAGCTGCCAAGAAAGATTATGTCCTACAAGCACCGCTAGGTGACGCACCTATTCTCCCTGCAGAACAAGACGTTATGAACGCTTGGCAGGCACGTACCGATGACTACTCCCTCGTTCAGTGCGGCATGCTTTACAGCTTAGAGCCGGGGCTCCAAAAGCGTTTTGAGAGACACGGAGCATATGAGATGTTCGAAGAGCTGAAAATGGTTTTCCAAGCTCATGCCCGGGTCGAGAGATATCAAGTCTCCGACAAGATCTTCAGCTGTAAGATGGAGGAAAACTGTTTTGTCAGTGAGCACATACTCACTACGTCTGGGTTGCATAACCGCTTGACTCAGCTGGGAGTTAATCTCCCGGATGACGCGGTCATTGACAGAATCCTTCAGTCGCTTCCACCGAGCTACAAGAGCTTTGTGATGAACTTCAATATGCAGGGGATGGAAAAGACCATTCCTGAAGTATTTGCAATGCTGAAATCAGCAGAGGTAGAAGTCAAAAAGGAACATCAAGTGTTGATGGTGAATAAAACCACTAAGTTCAAGAAAGGCAAGGGTAAGAAAACCTTCAAGAAGGACGGCAAGGGAGTTGCCGCGCCCGGCAAGCAAGCTGCCGGGAAGAAGCCAAAGAACGGACCCAAGCCCGAGACTGAGTGCTTTTATTGCAAGGAAAGTGGTCACTGGAAGCGGAACTGCCCCAAATACTTAGCGGACAAGAAGGCCGGCAAAACGAAAGGTATATGTGATATACATGTAATTGATGTGTACCTTACCAGTACTCGTAGTAGCTCCTGGGTATTTGATACCGGTGCGGTTTCTCACATTTGTAACTCAAAGCAGGAGCTGCGGAATAAGCGGAGACTGGCAAAGGACGAGGTGACGATGCACGTCAGGAATGGTTCCAAGTTCGATGTGATCGCCGTCGGCACGCTACCTCTACATTTACCTACGGGATTAGTTTTAAACCTCAATAATTGTTATTTAGTGCCAAGTTTGAGCATGAACATTGTATCAGGATCTCGTTTAATACGAGATGGCTACTCATTTAAATCCGAGAATAATGGTTGTTCTATTTATATGAGAGATATGTTTTATGGTCATGCTCCGATGGTAAATGGTTTATTCTTAATGAATCTCGAGCGTAATGCTACACATGTTCATAGTGTAACTACCAAAAGATGTAAGATTGATAATGATAGTCCCACATACTTGTGGCACTGCCGCCTTGGTCACATAGGTGTCAAACGCATGAAGAAGCTCCATGCTGATGGACTTTTAGAGTATCTTGATTACGAATCATTTGACACGTGCGAACCATGCCTCATGGGTGAAATGACCAAGACTCCGTTCTCAGGAACAATGGAGCGAGCAACCAACTTATTGGAAATCATACATACTGATGTGTGCGGTCCAATGAGTGTTGAGGCTCGCGGTGGCTATCGTTATGTTCTCACCCTCACTGATGACTTGAGTAGATATGGGTATATCTATTTAATGAAACACAAGTCTGAGACCTTTGAAAAGTTCAAGGAATTTCAGAGTGAGGTTGAGAATCAACGTGACAGAAAAATCAAGTTCCTACGATCAGATCGTGGAGGAGAGTACTTGAGTCACGAGTTTGGCACACACTTAAGAAAATGTGGAATAGTTTCACAACTCACGCCGCCTGGAACACCTCAGCGTAATGCTGTGTCCGAACGTCGTAATCGCACTCTATTAGATATGGTGCGATCTATGATGTCTCTTACCGATTTACCACAATCTTTTTGGGCCTATGCTTTAGAGACTACCGCATTCACTTTAAATAGGGCTCCGTCGAAATCCGTTGAGACGACACCGTTTGAATTATGGTTTGGGAAGAAACCTAAGCTGTCGTTTCTAAAAGTTTGGGGATGCGATGCTTATGTCAAGAAACTTCAACCTGAAAAGCTCGAACCCAAATCGGAAAAATGCGTCTTCATAGGATACCCTAAAGAAACTATTGGGTATACCTTCTACCTCAGATCCGAAGGCAAGATCTTTGTTGCCAAGAATGGATCCTTTCTGGAGAAAGAGTTTCTCTCAAAAGAAGTAAGTGGGAGGAAAGTAGAACTTGATGAAGTATTACCTCTTGAACCGGAAAATGGCGCAACTCAAGAAAATGTTCCTGAGGTGCTTGCACCGACTAGAGAGGAAGTTAATGTTGATGATCAAGATACTTCTGATCAAGCTCCTACTGAAATTCGAAGGTCCACAAGGACACGTTCCGCACCAGAGTGGTACGGCAACCCTGTCTTGGAAATCATGTTGTTAGACAACGGTGAACCTTTGAACTATGAAGAAGCGATGGCGGGCCTGGATTCCGACAAATGGCTAGAAGCCATGAAATCCGAGATAGGATCCATGTATGAAAACGAAGTATGGACTTTGACTGACTTGCCCATTAAGCGGCGAGCCATAGAAAATAAATAGATCTTTAAGAAGAAGACAGACGCGGATGGTAATGTGACCATCTATAAAGCTCGGCTTGTCGCTAAGGGTTATCGACAAGTTCAAGGGGTTGACTACGATAAGACTTTCTCACCGGTAGCGAAGCTGAAGTCCGTCCAAATCATGTTAGCGATTGCCGCATTCTATGATTATGAAATATGGCAAATGGACGTCAAAACGGCATTCCTTAATGGTTTCCTTAAGGAAGAATTGTATATGATGCAGCCGGAAGGTTTTGTCGATCCTAAGTATGCTGACAAGGTGTGCAAGCTCCAACGCTCGATTTATGGGCTGGTGTAAGCATCTCGGAGTTGGAACATTCGCTTTGATGAGATGATCAAAGCGTTTGGGTTTACGCAGACTTATGGAGAAGCCTGCGTTTACAAGAAAGTGAGTGGGAGCTCTGTAGCATTTCTCATATTATATGTAGATGATATACTTTTGATGGGAAATGATATAGAACTCTTGGACAGCATAAAGGCCTACTTGAATAAGAGTTTTTCAATGAAGGACCTTGGAGAAGCTGCTTATATATTAGGCATCAAGATCTACAGAGATAGATCAAGACGCCTCATAGGTCTTTCACAAAGCACATACCTTGATAAGATATTGAAGAAGTTCAATATGGATCAGTCTAAGAAGGGGTTCTTGCCTGTGTTACAAGGTGTGAAATTGAGCTCAGCTCAATGTCCGACCATGGCAGAAGATATAGAAGAGATGAGTGTCATCCCCTATGCCTCAACCATAGGTTCTATTATGTATGCCATGCTGTGTACCAGACCTGATGTAAACCTTGCCGTAAGTTTGGTAGGAAGGTACCAAAGTAATCCCGGCAAGGAACACTAGATAGCGGTCAAGAATATCCTGAAGTACCTCAAAAGGACTAAGGAAATGTTTCTCGTCTATGGAGGTGACGAAGAGCTCGTCGTAAAGGGTTACATCGACGCTAGCTTCGACACAGATCTGGATGACTCAAAGTCACAAACTGGATACGTGTATATTTTGAATGGTGGGGCAGTAAGCTGGTGCAGTTGCAAGCAGAGCGTCGTGGCGGGATCTACATGTGAAGCGGAGTACATGGCAGCCTCGGAGGCAGCACATGAAGCAATTTGGGTGAAGGAGTTCATCACCGACCTAGGAGTCATACCCAATGCATTGGGGCCGATCAAGCTCTTCTGTGACAACACTGGAGCTATTGCTCTTGCCAAGGAGCCCAGGTTTCACAAGAAGACAAGGCACATCAAGCGTCGCTTCAACTCCATTCGTGAAAATGTTCAAGATGGAGACGTAGATATTTGTAAAGTACACACGAACCTGAATGTAGCAGATCCGTTGACTAAACCTCTCCCTAGAGCAAAACATGATCAACACCAGAATTCCATGGGTGTTTGATTCATCACAATGTAACTAGATTATTGACTCTAGTGCAAGTGGGAGACTGTTGGAAATATGCCCTAGAGGCAATAATAAAAGCATTATTATTATATTTCCTTGTTCATGATAATTGTCTTTATTCATGCTATAATTATGTTATCCGGAAATCGTAATACATGTGTGAATAATAGACACCAACATGTCCCTAGTAAGCCTCTAGTTGACTAGCTCGTTGATCAACAGATAGTCATGGTTTCCTGACTATGGACATTGGATGTCATTGATAACGAGATCACATCATTAGGAGAATGATGTGATGCCAAGACCCAATCCTAAACATAGCACAAGATCGTATAGTTCGTTTGCTAGGGTTTTTCCAATGTCAAGTATCCTTTCCTTAGACCATGAGATCGTGTAACTCCCGGATACTGTAGGAGTGACTTGGGTGTACCAAACGTCACAACGTAACTGGGTGACTATAAAGGCATACTACGGGTATCTCCGAAAGTGTCTGTTGGGTTGACACGGATCAAGACTGGGATTTGTCACTCCGTATGACGGAGAGGTATCACTGGGCCCACTCGGTAATGCATCATCATTATGAGCTCAAAGTGACCAAGTGTTTGGTCACGGGATCATGCATTACGGCACGAGTAAAGTGACTTGCCGGTAACGAGATTGAACGAGGTATTGGGATACCGATGATCGGATCTCGGGCAAGTAACATACCAATTGACAAAGGGAATTGTATACGGGGTTGCTTGAATCCTCGACATCGTGGTTCATCCGATGAGATCATCGAGGAGCATGTGGGAGCCAACATGGGTATCCAGATCCCGCTGTTGGTTATTGATCGGAGAGCGATCTCGGTCATGTCTACATGTCTCCCGAACCCGTAGGGTCTACACACTTAAGGTTCGGTGACGCTAGGGTTGTAGGGATATGTATATGCAGTAACCCGAATGTTGTTCGTAGTCCCGGGTGAGATCCCGGATGTCACGAGGAGTTCCGGAATGGTCCGGAGGTAAAGAATTATATATAGGAAGTGCTATTTCGGGCATCGGGACAAGTTTCAGGGTCACCGGTATTGTACCGGGACCACCGGAAGGGTCCCGGGGGTCCACCGGGTGGGGCCACCTGTCCCGGGGGGCCACATGGGCTGTAGGGGGTGCGCCTTGGCCTATATGGGCCAAGGGAACCAGCCCCAAGAGGCCCATGCGCCTAGGGTTCAAGAAGGGAAGAGTCCCAAAGGGGGAAGGCACCTCCTAGGTGCCTTGGGGAGGAGGGATTCCTCCCCTTGGCCGCACCCCCCTAGGAGATTGGATCTCCTAGGGCCGCCCCCCCTGGACTCCCTATATATAGTGGGGGAAGGAGGGCCTCTCATAACACATCTTTGGTGCCTCCCTCTCCCTCTCCAACACATCCTCCTCCTCCATAGTGCTTGGCGAAGCCCTGCCGGAGTACTGCAGCTCCACCACCACCACGCCATCGTGCTGCTGCTGGAGCCATCTTCCTCAACCTCTCCTTCCCTCTTGCTGGATCAAGAAGAAGGAGACGCCACGCTGACCGTACGTGTGTTGGACGCGGAGGTGCCGTCCGTTCGGCGCTAGGATCTCCGCTGATTTGGATCACGTCGAGTACGACTTCCTCATCCCCGTTCTTTGAACGCTTCCGCGCGTGATCTACAAAGGTATGTAGATGCAATCCAATCACTCGTTGGTAGATGAACTCCTAGATGGATCTTGGTGAAACCGTAGGAATTTTTTTTTCCTGCAACGTTCCCCTACAGGCGCCCCCTTTCCTTCTCCCCCTTCCTTTCCCCCTCCTAGTAGGAGTAGGAAAGAGGGAAATCCTACTCCTATTAGGAGGAGGATTCCTCCTCCTGGCGTGCCCTCTAGGGCCGGCCGGCCTCCCCCTTGCTCCTTTATATATGGGGGCGGGGGGGGGGACCTCTAGACTCACAAGTTGATCATTGATCTCTCCCAGCCGTGTGTGTTGCCCCCCTCCACCATAATCCACCTCGGTCATACTGTAGCGGTGCTTAGGCGAAGTCCTGCAACGGTAGCTTCATCAACATCGTCACCACACCGTCGTGCTGACGAAACTCTTCCCCGAGCTCTACTGGATCGTGAGTTCGCGGGACGTCACCGAGCAGAACGTGTGCTGAACGCGGAGGTGCCGTACGTTCGGTACTGAGGATCGGTTGATCGTGAAGACGTACGACTACATCAACCGCGTTGTCAGAACGCTTCCGCTTAACGGTCTACGAGGATACGTGGACAACACTCTCCCCTCTCGTTGCTATGCATCACCATGATCTTGCGTGTGCATAGGAATTTTTTTGAAATTACTATGTTCCCCAACACTGAATGTGCCACAGGCTAGCCTGGCACTGATTAAATCCAAGGGAGGTACGATCCTCTTTTGAGAAAAATATTCTAATCACTAAAAGACAGAGTAGCAGGCCAGGGTAGGAAACAAACACCCCCTTGCGAGGCTCGCCTGGACAGCCAAAAAACATGAACATTCCAGGCGCAGGCCAGGCAGCAAAAGTTTCCAGGCATGGAGCGCAAGGTGGCAACCAAACTAGCCCTTAGTTTCCCCACTCCTCCCAAAACTTACACTTCATTTCCCTCCCTTCTCCTCGAAAGTGCTATTATGAGCCCAAGCTCAGATGCACCCTATATCATAGCCGTCAACGTTTCTCGCGATTCCCACCACTGCATGTATATCAGCGCGTATTTGGACAGGTATTCCATGCTTTTTTCCAAAGAAAGGCCCACCATGATGCGGTTAGAAGGCAACGGCCGTCACGCGCGAGTTAGCGGCTCAGATGGGGACGCCCTTTCTTGTGCCAGGGCTCAGATGGTAGGTGGGAAACTGACGGAATCCATCCGTACCCACTTATACATCTGTCTCCTTCCCCGAGAAGAATCCACAGCCTCCCACCTGTTGCCTTATCTTCTTCAAGCTCGCTTGCAGCAATCACAACGAAGAAGATGGCAAGCTCTTCCTCCTCCTCCCAGGCCGACGGTGTGCTCCCGTTGATCCCTTGTACAGAATGCCGTTGCAAGGTGGTGACCTTCGTTTCCCGTGCGGGGAATGGTTCTACAAATGCGTCAGGAAAGATGTAAGTACCTTCTCTATGCACAAATCAATTTACTGTCCTATTTACAGGGTCCTCATGAATCTATACACTATGTGCAGGCTAGGCTATTTCCGTTCATGAGAACGATGGACACCTACCTGCCGGAGCTCACCCGTGTCGGTTTAGCTGAGCCACAGGTGCTGCATCACTCCATGGCCATGCACCAATCCGCTCCAGTTCAGCGTAGATCCAGGCGGGAGCAGGAGTTCATCGACGGCAGCCAGCGGGAGATCCAGCCGGACCATGCAGCTGTAAGGCTGCAAATGCAGCAGGCGAACCACCACCCCCGTGCCCAAGCTCCTTGCTGCTCGTCCGACACCCAGCGCACCTCGATGCTGCTGGCTGGAACCAACTTTATCCTTGTCGTCTCCCTGTTGTATTTAATCTTCGGCCAGCCGCGCGGTTAGGCTTTCATCAGCACTAGTGATGTATCAACAGTTCAGTCGTCGGTCTAGATCTATTGTCTTGTAATCGCACTCTCTAATTTTCTGTTCAAATCTATCCCGCCTGTTACCATAATTAGCACGCCAATTGCTCAGTGTGCCGTATGTGCCAATGTGTAGTATTTTTAATATATGTTTGCCGTCCTGTTCTATTTTTCGTTCTAATTTTGGGTGCAAGTTATTACTGCGGGAATATTTCTTATTTGTTAACACATGATGCCGCATAGGTCTTCCATTTTCTTAATTTATTACTGTATCGTGTTGTCACGTCAGCGCATCCGAATCAATGGACCCACGAACGCCCAACCTCCTAATTTACTGCCAAAGCCCAGCCTGAATTTACTGCCGCCCCTTCACTACCCATCCCCCCAGTCTCCAGACCCCTGCTCATCCATATCCTCAAGCTCTCATCCAGCGACTCGCCCTTTCTCTCCCTCACCTGCCGTTCTACCTCTCGGTGGAAAACTCCGGCGCGCAGATCTACCCACACCGCCGGCGATTCTGCTTGCGGCTCCCGGAGTGGCGGCTCATTCAGGTACACCCCCACCCCACCCCGCCCCCAACCCACACTCCCTGTCCAACCATTTTTTTATTTTGGAATATGAGTACCTAGGCTATCGCATGCAATTATGGTTGGGTTTGAAGATTTGTTTTGCTAGACGACTTACTTTTTTGTAGATCTCAAACGATAGTAGTGCATCTTTTTAGATATCAAATGCTATCTCAATCAGTGCCCAGGGATTTGTTCTCAATCATTAAGTGAACAAGCTGGATTTTGGTTCCCCATTTTTAGCATATCTGTAGTTTTTTTGTCATCATAGCCAAGTAGATTGCAGAGTTGCTGTTCTGGGCATGTTTGGTTTTTAGTTTCACTATGCTGAATCTATCAATATCCTGACGCAGGGGAGTTATATCAAATCCGTTTCTTTTGTCCATTCATCTATGGATTATGCATGCATCCAATCGTTCTTGCTTGCCATCGCAGCATGCATGCTTATGTTGTTCCTTTCAAATCATCTCCTGCAGCACCATAATGTCGGATGAGGCAAGCTGTGCGGCGGACACGGAGGATGACAAACATTAGCAAAGAGTCTGCACACAGTGCTGAACGACCATTGCTGCAATCACCCACATCACGGCTATCTGTCAAGCACGTCGTGGAGGTCATGTAGAGTTTCGATGAGTACAAGTGATATCTTGTTAAGAGCATTGGGTTTGGCGGAATGCTTGATCTCCAACTGCATCAGAAATTAAATCTCAAATTCAGTGCATGGACAATGAGCAAAGTTAGCACCCACTGACGGGCCATTGTACTGGCTGAGAACAAAATACTGAAGTTTTGGCCAGAAGATGTTCACAAAATTTTTGGTATCCCATGTGGGTACCGGAATATCAAGGGTCGTGATGGCCACATCAAACCAGAAGCCATCAAGTTTATAAAGACTACTTTGGGGATGGACAAAAAAGGAGTTCACAGTCTGGGTGCAGCTGAAGATTTCCTTAAGAGGGATATTTCTGAATCATCAAGCAAGCTCGAGAAGGATTGCTTCCAAATTGCCTTCGTTATTTTTGTCATGGGTCACGTCCTTGCGCCCAGCACCAAGCATGATTATGGTAGTATTGATTTTTAGGGAGCGTTGGTGGACACTGAAAACATAGGCCAATTCAATTGGTGCGAGTACATGGTTCAATGCATGCTTGCTAGTGTTAGGAGGCTCAAGACTGATATTAGGTCCGGCAACATGGCAACCAACCTAGTAGGATGCCACCTCTTCCTGTAGGTGATGATTCATATGCATCCTGATTTTGAGCAATGTAGCTAAAAAAAATTATGTTGTGTCAGACCTAACAATGTGTCCCACTCACAGATTTTCTTGCTGGACAACCACAATCTCTTCATGATGACTAAGCCGCACTCGGTGCTTCCTAGGGCCAGTGTGTTTGATCAAGACTCATTCCGTAAAATGATAATCCATGCTACTGATGTTGGGAAGTCTACCTCATCTTACGCGAGTGCTCCGGTATGAGCCTCGCACACGGAATGGCACTTTCTTCTAAATTTTTCCCAACGTATTTAATTCCGCCTGTTTGCTTTCATAGATACAATACTACTCCCTTGTGTGCTATGCTCGTTCCAAGCATGGTGAGGTGGAGAAGTCAGACTCTAGGCACACCGCAAAGTCGCCACAGCGGCCAGCTACGTCCTGTGCTGGTAGCTCTGCCAAGTCCAGTCGCAAAGACCTACCCAGCCCATCTCATGCACCCCATTTGATTCACGAGATGATGCCGACCACAATACGCATGCTTGGACCTTATGATTTCTTGAATCACCTAAACAGGCAGTACCCTCACCTGGTAAGTTATCCTTTATGGACAATTTTAGTACACATTATTATCAACCGTCATAAATAGTTATTTCTCATGTACTCACACAAGGATCGCCCTCTCCCAACAGGCTAGTGATGAGATGACAGTCCTACTGTAGGAGTTAAATGCTCGTTCTCTATCACACATTACAACTACGCGCAGGCAAATCCAGCTTGAGATGATGAGGTTCGCTGACAAGCTGTACAGTGCAAGGACTCGCATATGCACTTGCTGTACAACACGTGCACATGCAGTCCCCCCCCCCAGAGCTACGTCTGCTACAAAAGGTATTCCACCACATGACAACATCTCTTTCCTGTTATTTTGTGCCCTATTTTTTTATAATAGGGCACACCATGCATTGTGTATCGTCAAGTTTTTTATTTATTTCTTAATTGCAATCATGCAGATGGTGGTGTTACTACTCCAGCAACAACTCCTTTTGTGGGCTGCCGCCTGGAGTTATCGCCATGTGAAGGTTTGTTCTGCAATTTCTACTAATTTTCTGGTGCGTTTTACTAAAATCTGATATCCATTTTCATAAGTGCAGGGATTACTTCCACAAGCAAGCGAGCAAAAACTGTGCGTATCCATCAATGCCCATCTGAACCGAGGATGGAGTCCGCACTCAGGCACGTCCCGCGAACTCTCAATTTGTTTGCAAAGCAGAACCTAAATGGAATTAGTGAACTATATATCGACCTCCCGAACGATGCTACAACTGCCATTTTCGGCCAGAGGAGCAATGATCTTCCCGGATGCAAGTATGTGTCTCGTCCTGGATTCCAGACAAACCCCTGGTGTAGAGGAGTTGTCACGTGCCCTCCACAACCTGGTGTAGCTCACCTAATTCAACAACACTTGTTGAACGCTGATGGAACCGAGCTAGCAGGGTAATTGTGTGCAAAATTCTTGTGTCCTCATTTAGCATACATATTGTTTGTTCCATATTTTTCAGTCTTCTTCGTACTAATAGCATCCTCACACTTCTTTCGTAGGAACTTTATTGTTCACGAGGAACCAAGATTTATCAAGATCACCGTCTTTGTCATACCCGATCAGCTCGCTGGCAACAACATAATTGGTCATGAATTGATGTCAATTCTTTTTCGGCGGTTTGCTCAGATCGATTGTGATGCCGAAACCGAGAACCCATTCTTAAGATGGACGCACCCACTTGAGCCTGAACTCTCAGTAAGATATTGTATTCATCGCCAATGTCACATTCCGATGTTCCTCGAAATGTTGAACTACGTTTAACATTTTTCACTCCCATGTTCATTCTGTTTGTTTTACCATGTGGTTCCATGTGCAACCAGACTATGGTGTTGTCGGATTCTGACTTCTTGCACACAGTGTCGATACAGAAGCAGCTTTCTGTGGATTCTCTGAAGTATGATCTAACATCCACCCAAATGGTAAAGTTTAAGCTTCAACTCTTTTTTGGGGTATCTCAATCTTCTGGATATGCTAAAAGTAGATTTTCCATATCTCGTTTCGTTGACAGTTCATCACAGCTGTACCACGGCCCGAAGGTTGGATGGTCATAATATGGGACATGTAGCTAAGAGTAATTAATCTCCTTGATCCGCTCTACCAAACAAATGCACTAGCTCCTCCGCATATAGACCAAGACGAAGCAGCAGCCTGGAAGCTCCACAGTGCATTATTTGCATGCCTCCATGAATTCTATGCTGGGTGGCCATCAGTCAAGGAGAACTGGCGAATGAAGCATGAACCTATGACATATGTCACATTTTCACTGTAAGTCATATAGAGCCATGCATATCAACTTCAACGTAGCAGTTTACCAATGCATCCTTTTGTTTCAGCGCTGAATCTGGTGTTTGCGCCATACACATTGTTTGACAATTCGACGGGGAGAAGTTGAAGTTACCACTTACTAAGGTGAGATCCACATCTAATCATCCACTCATCTGTATGATTCCATGTACACATCATTAATCTATTCTTTGTGGGCCGAACACGTGAACCTACATTGACACATCAATGCACATTTGTCCACAGCCCAACATTTCCAAAACCAAGAACGATGCCTTGCACGAGTGCTTGAAGCTGCAGGGCAACCTCTTCGAGCTCGCCCACAAGGCACTGTGGAAGGCTTTAGCGGGATCTGATTCCAACTTTGATGACTAGGGCGGGTGCGAGACCTGCATTTCCCTTATGACAGTCTAATCAAACCAAGCTCCATGTGTCGTAGTTTGATCAATGGGATATCGTAGTTTTATTTTGGGTTGTAACATACATGTGTCAGGTTTTAATCTATCACCCTACCCTGCTCGACCATGTAATATACAGAATGATGCACATCATCTATTTACACCAAAAACACGTTCAGTTGGGTGCCCCACGGATGTTATATAAATCCTGAAATGCCTACATATGCTTATCTCCAGTTAACCAGCGACATCAACATATATCCTTGCTTGTTAAATGTGCATACTTTTCAGTGGTTGTTATTATCCATTTCACAGCAGTTTGCATATGTGAAATCTTCCCATTTTCGAACTGCATATTTCAAAATAACAAATTCAGGCATGAAGAAATCCATCAACACGCCTCGCATTTTTTTCTTCTGACGGCAACCATTCTGTTTTTCCTGCCATATGTTGCCTTTCTAGATATCAAGGAGGCAATGTACTAACTCCAACCACACAACAGCCCCAAAATGCTTAACTCCAGTCCACTAGATATTGTACATATTAGTAGTAAGTTCACCAACTCTGTTGTTGCAGATAGGATATAGGCATTTGCTGATAGAATATCAAACCAAACAGAAGAACGGGAATTTTAAAACGTCGTCACATTCCATCTAGGAAATAAGTCTTGTACACACATAATGATCCGACCCAATGACACAGACACAAAATGAGATGGCCTGCACAACTAGCCACATAGGTTCCATCCCAAAATCCTGTACTCCAGGACGCAAAATACACACCCTGACCCTTATCAGGGTTTAGGTCGACGCCGGCATATCATGGTATGTTGCACCCCCACACCAGCAGGAGGGATAGGAGCTAAAACAACCACCACTACTATGCTTGATTTCCAAACCTAGTTAAGTCTGCAGCTACACATTTCGTAAACCCTTAGCACTTAATTTACACTAGTGGACAAAGAGCCAAGTCTGACTTGCTCAGAACAAGACTTCCTCGATCATGAAGCTTGGGAGTTCACCTTTGTTGCCCTTCATCGAAATCACCTCATACGCAAACTACTTCTTCAGGTAAGCCGGTTCATACTACAAAATAATTTATGAACAAGTTACTCACCCCATCCCCCCCCCCAAAATTTTTTATTCATTATTTGAACTTCACGAGTTACAGTTTTGAGGTAGAGGCCATTGTATGTCCTCCAGTAGTGACCAAGGTAGATCCAGCTGTCCTCACTGCAAATGATCACATTTATGGATGTCATCCTAAGGAATTTTTGCTTGTAGGTGTTAGATGTTGTTTACATTGGAAAATACTTACATATCACACGGCTCATTCATGTTGTAGGCATATATGATGCTCCAACCGAGTTCTGGGACATCCCAGTCTGCGAAGTGATTACGGAGGACTTTCCGAAGCGCTTTTAGTACTAGGGTCGTGTTACCCTCATGTTTGACACTCATCTCATCATCATGGATGCTTGTCTCTGCTGGATCCATAACAACAATAGTTTTCTCCTCAACGTCCATAACATAAAAGGAGAATCCATCCATCAACGGTACAAGAAGGAACAACTGCACATTCACAAAATTCGAAGCAATCATGAGTCGGGGTATGTATTTTTTCTTTCTGATTTAGTGACATGACATATATTCCATCTATAATCTACATACCTTCCTTGTCCATTGTAATTTGTATCCAAGAACATACTCATCCATCATACTTGCAAGCAGTCCATAATCCAAGGCATCCGAGTTTTCCATTAGGTGTTCCTGTTTTTTCCACAAGTTCGACTGCTGTTACAAATTGACTCCATGTACCTAGGAATCATTCAAAGAGAAAGTTTCTATACTACTTCATGTCAAGGAAGTTACACGTACCACAAATCGGATGTCGAATAGATGCATCCACCTTATCTTCCATTTGCCGTACATTCGCGCATCTTTACTAGTCAGCATACGTGAGAAGGCTGCCCAGCCAATTGTTGTCATTTCTCCATCAGGACCAAACTCATGTATGAAATCATCCCCATTGAGTAGGACCAAGGTCATGAATACATGCTTGAACCATTTCCTGCAAACATTTTATACATAGGTGTGGCATAGATGTTTAGTCATAGAAAAGAAATCACATGTACTTTATAAAATTGTCGTCTTAGCAGTGCCCACCTGTCGCGATCACTCCTCATACTATGAACCATATTGTCATAGGATTGCAATACATTTCGTGCAGTTGGAATTTCATGACCTAGGCCAGCTCTCCCAGGGAACACACTACCCATCTCACCCTTCACATCAGGCCTTGCTATCCCAATTGGTAAGCTCAGATTCCTTGACATTCTTTCCGAAACAGGTCCTGCACAACCAACTTATTATTCTTTGTCACTGAGTAACCCGCAAAGTTATTGAATTACAAATTTTATTTTTGTAACTCCTAATTTATTTCAACACATCTTTTCACCCGTTCCTCTACCCGAATTATGAATTGTAGCTCGCGTGTGAAATAGGGGATCACTATCCAGCTCAACTCGACGGTTATCACAGGCAGCTGCGTTAAATAAAATCTTAGTGAGATTCTCCATACATCAAAGGTGCGCGGTTCATTAGTGCATAATTCAATTCTGGTGTTTTACCCAAAAATGTCACCACAAATCATATGTACATGTTGTTCTATTCTCCCCCAGGCCTGATACTCCCCTTGAGCTTCCTCCAACTTCCAAAACTGCCAACAATTTTTTTATGTTTTCTGCCGTTAATATTACGAGTAAACATGATTCATTTGGCGTAGAACCATAACTCCGTTCCATTTCTCTTTGAGGTAATTTACTTGTCCTCCCAGGGAAATTGTATCCATCATGCACCTTGTGGCGATCAAGCCTCCCAACAGTTTCACCAACATCATCTCCATCAGCTCCCGTAGTAACGCTAGCTTGTTCATGACGTGACCTACCTGCTGTATTCCAATATGAATTGGGTGTTGGTATAATATGTACAACAAAGAGAACACATGTAAGTTAAAGTACATGGTCCACATATGTACTCACCAGCTTCAATTTCTGAAGAAACATCTTGTCCTCCTATAGGTGATGCATCAAGACTCCCCTCAACCATCCTGACAGTCGTATTTGCCGATGGCACCCCATGTACTTCCCCATCGTCAATCCCTATAAATTTTCGATCATCAGTCTCCCTCATAGTTTAATGTGATGGTACAAGAATCAAATGAAAACATTTTCAAAGAATTTGTAGCGGCCATACTTGTGCGTGCAGGACCTCCATTGTCCTCAGCACTAGCAATATTCCCATTATCACTGCTCCGGTCACCCGAGTCTGAGCTTTCCGAAGGACATATCGTCTCAATTACATTTGAGAATCTTACTCGTCTACGCTTGACTGTCATCTGCCTTTTCTTCCTTTTCATGATCCTTCATTTTTTCGTCTGCCTGACATCATTTTGCCTCGCAGAGTCTCTGCTCCCTGCGAGTCCAACAAGTGCATTTGTCAGAAGATTGTTCATCTATCCACTTTGGATTACAAAAGTATTATGAATACAGGCCCGTCGCTGAACGTACCCCTCATTGCTGAAGGTGTAACCAAGTCAAGGTCACAAGGGTAGAAGTCGTCCAACCTGGTTTGTACCCCTGCATGTCCCAAACCAATGAATTCAGTAACTACATTCTTTTCGGTCATGTGGTTAGAACATTCTAAGTTACATCATAATACTTGTCGGTTGCCCTATCAATGCAGCTCCTACATGCCTAGCAGCATGAACTAGTGCTTCACCACCAAACACCGCCGTTGCCTCCTTGACCTGCTCGGCTGTGGCTACACAAAACAAAGTCATGCATCAGTTAGTCTGTTGCCACGCTTCATCAATTTCTAACACAACGGCTACGTCCTTACTGCTTATACTCACCGTTCTGGTTGTAAAGTGTCTGGTACAAATGAGCAATCCCATCATCCACGTGTACTTGCTTGTTTGCCTTCTGTTCCTCCTCTTGCTGGCAGAGTTTTGCTAGTTCCGCATCTTTCTGCTGCTGCTTAATTTCTTCCTTCTCTTGTTCCTCATGACATTTCTTCGCGAACTCTATATCCTTTTCTTCCTGCTCCCTCAGCCTCCTATTAGTCTCGACCAGCCTTTCGTGCTCGGTGTCAGCTCAAATTGCATTTACAACATCATCACTGCTATCACCGTCGATTACATACACGGTCCTTTGCGATGCTCTGATCAATGCATGGGATACCTCTTCCTCCACATCTGCATTAATGTACAAATGTCACTCTTAGTTAGTTGTTAATAATTTCTTTTACTACTGCATGAGATTTCAGAAAACACAATTAATAGCCTACTAGTTTTAGTTACTCACACTCTTCATACAACTCATGTTGAAGCTGGGTCGCGCACTCCTTGTCAATGTCCACGGAATGGTTTGTTCTTTGCGTGGCCCATGATCCTCTCGCTTCACAGTTGCATTAGTTGAATTTCCATGCAATCTTCCCACATCTACTGCACACAGCTGCATCGTGCTGATCTCATGTAGTATCCCATCTATCTCATCTGCATCACATGACAGACAAGTGAAATTGGTTATGAGTATTTTCTATTTCTCCAACTTAGAATCAGGGACACCCGTTCTGTCTGATACCCGTATTGTGATCCACGGCAGATAGCCCAACAACAATGGCACTAGGGGCAGAGGTATCAGCAGGAATGGCCATCACAACATCCGCTGCTGCCATAGTCGCCCGCATCGTAGGTGCTAAATGTCACCAAGCCACAACAACAAGATATCAGTCAGGAATAATATCGTTTCCGAAAGCACAGACCAGTGCATCAACAAAGCGTACCATCAGCATCCCGCACATGGATCCCCTATTGTGGCTCAGTGCGGAGGTTATCTGTGTGGTGCAAACACATGTTAGCACCTCACAACATGAAGGAAAACATAATGCCAAACTAGGTGTTCGATTTGCTCACCTTGTATCCTTAGGTTACGGACAGCGTTCCTGGAACGCCATTCACCACGTGCACGCTCATCCTCATCGCTGTCTGACGATTCCATGTCCGATTCTTCTACAGAAACCTTCTTTCCCTTGTCCTTAGCACTCAGGCATGGAGAATGCCGCACAACTGGCACCCCCCTGGTCGGTGCTGTCATAGCCACTTGTGCCATAGTATTAGTTTCTGGAATCCTCTCGATATCTGATTGTTCAACCATTTGTACCACATCATTAACTTGTGAAACCAGGTATCCGCAATTCAGAATGGAAACTGACTTACTGCTAGTTGGATCCCCTGTTTCATTATGGGTGTCCTTGGCCATGGAACCAGTCAGAATAACAGTACTGTCATTGTCACCAACTTGACCCACCTCTTCGACATTGTCCTGCAGAATTTTATTTAGTGTTTAAAATTTGTTTCATGTCACAACATTGCCAATTAAGTACTAAGTGCCAAAAATTGCACTCACAAGTGAAATGCTGCCTGCCATTAGCGGATGCCACGTCAACTACATGTTTCTTATGTATCCCTTCGGGTCTAGTCTGTACCAAAAAATCAAAAAAACATGGCACAGTTTCATATCAATTAGTCAATTCTGATCCACATTATGATTGCTTCTCTTAAACTGATACTTACTCTGTAAGCAGCAGGTTTAGCTTTCAGAAGCTTAATCAACATGGCTACTTGATCCTGTGTGTAGGCTGCAATCCTGGGCGCCATATTTGAACACAAATTGTGCCTCCCAAAGTCCAACCAATCTAGGACAAAGTAGTGGACAAAAAGATAGTACAAAAGGCATCAAGCTTTCTGGGATCACAAAAACAAAAATGGGACAGGAGAATGATTGGATCAGAAAGGTAAATTCCAAGTACTCACGTCCAAATAAAGTGGGCATCCACCGAAGATGGAATGGTCCATGCCAGATCCTATGTCGCCATGCAGCCTCCTTGCACCCCTCCTAGTATTCTCAAAAAAGTACGCATCCCAGTTGTACGTCCCAATCTGTGTTGGATCTTGAACCACCAGCAAGATCTCCACAGGAATGGCTTGAACTGACTGCCTGGGAGCCATGAATGTTGCGCAGACCACAATGGTCATAGCAACCATGAAAGCAACCGTGTCTGCCCTGTTCATGCAACAGGGGTTGATTCTGCTAATCACCCCTCTGCAGTCCTGCACACTAACAGCCCCTGTCCCTTCAAGCTGCAAGAACTTCCTGATGGTGGCCATCAGTTCTGATCTATGCTGCGGCACTCCAACTCCACTAGCCTACCTCTACCACTCACACCAAATATCCTAACCACGTCCCTCGTAGTGATTCTTCGCATTTCACCATCAAAAAATACGAAAGTCATCGTCCTCGGATGCACTCTAGCTAGTAGAGAGGCGTAGAACTTACGATCTACTGGACCGGCGTACCGATTTGTGAGTAGACCTGTCAGTCCAGTGGGGATAGCTATGGTGTAGAACACTGGGCCAATATTTGCGAGCGGTGGGGTGGCAAACATGCTCGCGTACGTAGCGCGCCTCCGAAGCTCCACCACAGGTGCTCCATGGCCGGACACCACCACGGCCAAGCTCCCCCACTTCTTGTTTCTTTTTCTCCGGCTAGATCCGCCGCCGTCATCCACCTCATTCACTGATCTACGTCGTTTCCGGCTACCCGGCGTTTCATCGGTCGTCATCGAGCTCCTGCATTCAAAGAAACCAGGCCGTGCAGACCACCACATGTCACAGGTGAGCTCCCAAGTAAGAAAGATGGTGAAATAAGAGAGAGAGGGCGGAGCATATTAGAGGCGCCGTCGTCTGCGCTCGCTACTCACCACTGAGCCGCTTTCTCACGGTGGCCCACCACCAGATCTACGGTGGTTTCCCAGCCACACCTCACTCTTTCTTCTTCCTGATGATGAGTGGGGAAGTGGGGAGGGGAATTCACTGCTCAACAGTGCACCCCAAAGTGGTAAAAAGGCTCCCCTGGTTTCCACCAGCCCACCTGCCCTCTGACATGAATTTACAGCAGTGGTAAATAAATTAATTTTTTTACCAACATTGCGGTGGGATACAGATATTTCTGTTTCATCTAGCTAGGCGGGAAGTTTCCCGCGCCCACCACTCCCATCCCCAATTATATTGTTTCCCTAATTTTCCCAGAAAACCAAACCGTTATTTTTTCACTTTATCCAAATTTCATTATTTTCAAGTTGAGTTCACATTTTAAAATATTTGCATACTTCTTTTTTGGCACCAGCAACATAACTGGAACACTTACTAAAGCTGGTAATCAACATCTGATCGGACGGCCACTTGCCACAAATGACAAACACATAGGATGTTTGGCATGGAACAGAACAGGAAAAGGTTAATTGCTTGTCCCACGCCCCCCACCATCGTCCTCGTACTGCTTCCAACACCAGAAGCGAGACATCCGGGTGCCCCATGCACAAGAACAGGAAAAGGGGCCCACACATGCATGCAGACTAGTCTTCCCTTTCATGCATGCAGCATGCAGCTACCTTGTGCTGAATATTAAATTGCTTCTCCCATGCCCACACTAAACTTGTCCACAAACCAGCCAGTAATCACCGGTGTCAATGCTTATAATATAATTAGACATCAGTTATTATCGTGTTGGTCTTTCAATATTAGCACTAGCAACACACCCAGCTACCATACAGACATGCATCACACCATACCACACATGGTTATAAAAAATACTCCATCAGCCACTAGCGATAGGTATAAAATTTAGCTAAACGGTACTAGAGGCAAGCCTAAGCTTCTACATTATACTATATACTAGCGTCGGCTAGCCCAGCCGTTGACGCTTCGGTGGCGCAATATCTACTTCTTCCTCCTCCTCCTCCTCGTCATCGTCCGAAACCCATGCCAGCGCCTGAGATTGATCGCCATCGTCAGCTCCAACCGGATCCGGGACGCCAATCCAAGCGACACCAGCAGGATCATGATCTCCTGAACCCTTGTTGCCACCTTCTTCAGGTTCCATGTCGTCCTCCTCCCTGCCTGCGGCTACATCATGTGCATCACCACTATCCGTGTCCGATTCGAGCTCAAAGGCCGCCAGTCCCTGCATTATAAAATCGGGGCACTCTGTTTATACAGTGCTACAACCAAGATCCACAGAACAAGAAACAACCCACCGAGAAATAGATAGCCAAGAAACTGAATACCTCAATGGAACCATCGGACAGATTTGACTGCATAGTCGAGAACTGGTTCACACTAGCGTCGGAAGCAAGACTGTCGCCGGAGTCCTGCAAACCAATGACGTGGCACGAAAAAATTACTAATTTGGAACAAGAGTCGTTCAGCCAGAGATGCAGCAGGGGAAGATCACTAACCTCACGGGAGCTGTCTAGTGCTTTGAACATTGTGAATCCAGTTAGAACAGAGCCATATACGGAGCTCACTGAAGCAGACATGGCGCAGCCACCACGGCAATGGCTCCCCCAATACTTTCCTTCAGAACGAGTGCCCCGAGCTAGCAGAGCAGCCAGCTATCAGCCACCCTCTTTTATTCTTGCAGCCGAGGCGCAGGCCCGCCCTGGAGGTTCAAAATTCAAATTGCCCAAACAGCATGCATAATGACACATGGCATCATGTTGGCACCTCTCACATCAACAATCTGGCCCACCTGCTGTTTCCACATTTTGTTGGACATAACAATCTATTATGACATACCAAGTAATACATGCTCACGCATGGAATGGATGAAATTTTGTTCAGGTCTAACCAGTTTATACATTAGACGGCGCAACACTTGCCTAATCCCCTGAATTTCTCTTCGTGCCAGTGAGAAGGAAAAAAAGGTATCCTCTCTGCATACGGCATCATGACATGGTTCATACCAAAAAACTAAGAAACATAAATGTGTTGATACCAACAGCACAAGAATCTACTGGCATCACATACAAACAACATACAGGACATTTGTCTCATCAGATTTCAAAGTTCATAACCTACTACATATCCTGGCATTATGTGATAGATCATTCTCTTTACATGCCTCCTCCTAGCTCTACCGCCAGTGCTTTATGGCAATTGTTTCGTCGATGACCTTCGATGCCACAATTCTTGCATCTAGCTGGCTTCCGAGGCTGCTTCAGGGTATCTCCATGGTCTGGACAAGTTGTTCGCTTGTGACCTTGCCTACGACAAATTGTGCAAAATCTGGTCCGTTTGCTCATGCCTTTGTACGGAGCCTTCTCCCTACTTGTCATTGGTCATCCCATCTCTTTCTTTTTTGCTGGTGCCAGCAACCCATCCAAACGGTTGCTTGTCCTTGACATCGAGTCATTGCCCGCAAGCTATGCACTCCCCTCCGGTGCGTGGTTAACTTGTTCACCAACTATTGCAGCAGGGTTTGAATGATCGACCACGACTCCCTTGTCTGCAAGCCTGCCCTCGAGCCCAAGACCATCCCTCACTTCTGCGTAAGGTAGCATTACTGACAAATTGGACTTGGACAATTCCATTAGACGGTTGTATGCATCCACGCTGGTGTCCCCTAATCTCACCAATTCCATCGCGTGCATGTACATAGTGAAGTGCCTATATGAAAATGGATTGTTCTTCATGCTATCCTTATGGTATTGGACAAGGTGAGCTGACAGTATATCTCTTGCATCTTTTGTCCATCGCTTCACGATATATTTTTCTGGTATTTCTTTAGCCCGAATAAAATCTAACACCTGCAAAACAACAAAAGCTGAAATTATGAACACAAACACAAGCACAACAAATACATGCAATTTACTCAAATCAAGATCAAGACAAATCTTTCGGAAAAAGCTCAGATGCTGACCTTCAGCACATGGCAGCACAGTAGGCCCATGTGTGCGAACTGTCCACACTCGCACTCGAATTCATTGCCTCCATCAAGCATAGTAACCTTGTACGAGACCCTGCACCATTTCTCTCTCTTCTCCGCTTCACTGTGGATTGCAACATATGTCTAGTGTTTCTCAACCTCCTCAACTTGATAAGCACCACATTCGTATAGAATATGTCCAAACTGTTCAAACATTGCTCTTGTATATATCTTGCTCGCATTCCTTTCCACAGCTATATTCACTCTTAGTAACGGCCTCCCCTGCAGAAAAAACACCAAAGCATCCCCATGTTTGAAATTAGTACTATGGTTTTCTGTCTGAAACTTCAAAGGACAGCTGACAATATAAGAAAAGCTTACAATTCATGTTCATTATTCTTCATAGTTCTGCTCTGATTCCCGGTCAAATTGCAGCCTCATGTATTTCTGAACAAACATGTGCATCGGGCAACCTGGAGGGACATAATTTTTTACCATATGGTTTGCACTCTCACTCCTCTGCGTGCTAGTCATTTTTGCACAAAAAACGCCCTTAAAATAAGGTTTCGCCCATTTCTTACAAATCTCAAACAAGTTTGTCATGTACGGATGAGATCTCAGCTTGTATTTGTCCAGCAACATCTCCCAACCTTTTTCAAATTCATCTTCTGTCAGCATGTGATCTATCACCTTATAAAATTCAGTCATGAATTCACTTTTCTTTGTGTACAAGCTACCGAGTGACTCTTTTGCTTTTTTCGGGATATGCCACTTGCACCATCGGTGTGTCGTGTTTGGCATAACATTCTTGATTGCTAGCTCCATAGCCCGGTTCTGATCTGCAAATGTGGATGCACAACACCATCAACACAGAAATATATAATCTTTATCTAACCCCCCACCCCCAAAGGTGCAGTTGTTAAGATGTTTAGTATTTCACAACATATACGAGGATATTACCTGTTAGTATGGTCACAGGTGGAGAGCCAGCCATCATTCGGAGGAATTCTGAGAAAACCCATACAAAACTATCTTTAGTTTCATCACGCACAAGGACTCCCGCAAGGAGAATACTCTGGAAGTGGTTGTTCACGCCAATAAACAAGCCGAAAGGCATGTCGTACAGGTTTGTTCGGCAAGTTGTGTCAAAAGTGATGACATCCCCAAAAAATGAGTACTGCAACCTACTGCTCCGGGTTGCCCACATCAGATTCTTGATCCTCCCCTCGTTGTCAGACTGAACCCTATATGTGAAGTGTGGACCTTTAGCCCCTATATCAGCAAACACATCAATTGTCTTCTTCACATCATCCTCGGCATGGTCCCTATTTATCTTCCCACATAAATTACGCAAAGACCTCTTTGTGAATAGAACATTATCCATCAATCCAAAAAAACCCAATGATGTTGTACACGTTTGCCAAATTCACATTGTTCTGCCTCAACTGATTCACAAGATCTCTGGTGTACACATCAATGTGTTTGTGTGATGGCCAGTGGATTGTCTCACCGAAATTAGGCGACAACGAGTGGTTGTGCGTATCCCTATGCTCCGCAATATACCAGTCGTTGTCCTCCGCTCGTAGCAGCCCAATTAGAGCAGGACACTCACAACGACAAGATCTTGTGTTCTCGACCCCTGCTTTTCCCTGTGCAAATGTTTTTCCAGGTTATTAAATTAGTACAGACACAGACAAAATAATCTCAGTTGCAGGTCCTAGTGGAAAAAATAATGTTTAACTCACCGAGCAACCACAAACTATCTACTGCATACATTTTGTCCTCTCCACATTTAACCCGCTTTTCCCATAACGAATGCAAAATCCCTTCTCATAGGAGTACAAATTGTAGAAGTCGTAAGACTCACCA
The DNA here is from genome assembly GCF_018294505.1 of Triticum aestivum. Lineage (NCBI taxonomy): Eukaryota > Viridiplantae > Streptophyta > Magnoliopsida > Poales > Poaceae > Triticum > Triticum aestivum. The sequence continues at coordinate 742,362,486 of NC_057797.1, forward strand.
ACCGAGTCGAATGTTGTGCCGATAGCTGGCGTGATAACAGTCTCCGTAGGATTATTAGCAAAACTCCGGACTGCCTTCTCAAACGCACTGATGCGGTTTGGACACGATGGCCTGCTCGGGGCTGCAGCTCCAATCCTCAACCTGCGACAGAAAAACCAACTTCACATTTCAATACGAAGGGACCAGGAAATCTTGCTAGCAAATACTAATTTCGCCTAGAGGATGCATCCAAAAACAGACAATTATTTGTACACTCATACTAATCTTTCTCCACCTGATGTGCCATCAGAAGATAATTCTATGAAACCGTAGCTTACCTCCTAAACAACTGATTTAAAATGTACAAAGACACCCGACCATTTCCTGGATACTGAAGTACACACTTGCAGCATGAGAACTAATCACATAGTTGCTGATAACCTAAGCAACACCACTACAATATGTCATGTTATGCAATATAAATAATCAAATTGTCCTACCAATTTAGTTATGACAGTTTGTAATCTGCTAAGTAGGCCAAACACACACAACTGACCTCTTATTCCACCCAGGTGCTCGCGGAGTCATCTTCCCAGTGGACAACTCTGACGACGGGGGCGAGCTCTCCAACCTAACCCTGGCTGACGCCAGTCCTGCCACAATCTGCGCATGGCCGCTGGCGGCCTGGTGCACGGGTGGTGAGGTCTCCTGCTGCAACACCGGAAGCTCCACCACCATATCCACTACATGGTGCTCCGCCGCCGCAGAGGCCAGCTCCTGACCTGCCGGCGGCACCAAACTTTCCCAACCTCTTCCAAGAAAGTGGATCTGATATAACGGCTAAAAGCAAGTTAAATCTGCAGACCAAGGACGAGACAACAACATAAACGAGACAGTTGCGCCGGGTAGGGATAGCGGGTGTTGGGGGGAGCGCCGTGCGGATGGGTGTGGGGTTTGCACTAGAAAGGGCAGTACGACGTACCCACGTATTGGTTGCAACAGGTGTCGGGGGTTTGGTGCGACATATGCCAAAGGTTGACTTATCATGGTGGGGGCGAGTAGAACGCTGCCGGTGCCTGGAAACGGGATGAGGCAAAGGCATGCACGCCGGTGAATCTTACCTAGCTTCAAGGCTCTCCGGGGAGATAATACCCCTACTGCTGCTCTGCGGGGTCTCCGCATGATCACTATGGCAAAGTGTTTACACGATTGCTCCTTGAGCTGTTTCTTGGAGGTAGGAGAGGGCAAGGCTAGCTCTCTCCCTTCTATATGATCTGGCCTAGAGCTAATGTGTTCCAACCCTTTGCATGGGTGCCCTGGGGGGTTTATATAGGCCTACCCCCCAGGGGTACAATGGTAATTCGGCGGGACACGGGCCCAGCCGTCAGCGCCTCTGGCCTCCGTCTTCCCCGCCGACCACTAGGGCCCGCCGACTGGCCTGGTACGGAGCTGACAGGCCGCGTCCGCCGCGGGCGGGTCTTGCCGGCTACTGATTACTGTAGCCGTGCTTCTGATGACGCGGGCTTGATCATGGGGTCATGGCAACAGCCCCGCCGCCTGGCGGGCGATCACTATTGCCACTCTCCATCACATCTTGATTAATGGTGCGTGGGCCCCGAGGGAGGGCTCGGCCGACTCCCCTGGGCCGACTCCCGACGGGTCTGACTGGTGGTCCTCTTGCCGTCTCCTGGGGTCTCGCCGACTGGTGGGACCCGCTGCCTCTGAGCCGTACAGACAAGCCGTCGTGGGTGCAGGATTCGGTCCTGCGGTGCTGATGTCAGGGCCGGCATGGCAACAGTGCCACGCCGCAAGGAGATCTTCCGGGATACGGCATGCTGTGGCCATGCCCGCCCTTGGTAAGGGGCGGGAGTGGGCTTCACTGTAGCCACTCTCCTGCCCCGGCCCCCTTGATGAGGTCACGGGGTTTATTGGAGTCGCAGGCCGACTCCCCAAAGCCGGCTTCTCCGGAAGTTGCCAGTCAGGAGTCGGCTTACCCTGCGGTCGTCCCTGGGACTCGGCCGTGAGTGGTCAGTCGGCCGTCTTGCCATTGACTTCTTGAAGGCGGCTCTTCGTCCTGGGGCCTTGAGGGGCGCAGCCTGCCTCGATGTCTTGAAAGGTTCTGGGGCTCGGGTTGGCCTACCCGTGGCCCATTACTCCGACAGTAGTCCCCGAAGCTGATGAGGCGCCGCGGACGATCGGCCGAGAAGCCTCAGAAGTTTCTCCTTCCGGATGCTCAACACATGGTCTTGGATGGACTTCTGTCCGGCCGACTAGAAGGAGTCGGTCTCGCTCAACTCGGACTCGCTCAATTCCGACTCGCACAATATTTTGAACGTCGTGGCGGGATCCAAGTAGCGTGCTAGCTAAGCCTCCATGCCGCCGCCCGTTCTAGGCCTGTCATGCGATGACACGTGGCTAGGCCATTCTGCCAACCTACGCGTGGGACGGGACATGCCCATAGGCGGGGCCCGCCACTACCGCGCCTCGGCGCCCGAGCGGATCCGCCGTGGCCCCGGCGAATGGTTGGGATTCTTATGGAGTTACTGCGCGCAGTAACTTTGTCGTGGAATGTGGGGGTCGTGGGGCCGTGGGCGTAGTAAATCCCACGACTGCCCCCTCGGCTTCGCAGCCCACGAGGCTATAAGTAGGGGAAAGAGGGGGGCACGCGCGCTCCTCCTTCCCACCACTCCTCGCTCTCTTCCTTCTCACTGCTCCTCGCTCTCCTTCTTCTTCTTCTTCTTCGCTCCGCCGCGTGCCCAAGCTACGACGAACCCCGCGGCGATCAGCTCGCGATGAGCTCTTCCTATGCTGCCGCGCCTTCCCTGGTGCGCTCTGGCACCTGGGACGGCTCCGAAGTTCACGACGACCACGTCGAGTTCCTCCGCCGGACTCGTCGGCTCCCGGGCGAGGATCACGTGCGGGTGCGTCTTGCGCTGAAGGGGGAGATTTCCCCCGCGCCGCAGGAGGGCGAGCAGGTCATCTTCCGCTCGCACTGCTTGCGCGGGTTGGGGCTGCCGGCGAGCAGTTTCTTCTGATCCTTCCTGGAGTTCTACGGCCTCCAGCCGCACCACCTCACCCCCAACACAGTGGTGCTGCTGTCCGCCTTCGTGGCCTTGTGTGAAGGCTTCCTCGGAGTCCTCCCCACTCTCGAGCTCTTGGGGGAGTTCTTCTTCTCCAAGCTCGGCACCCAGGCTGCAGGCGTGCCGGCTCAATGCGGCGCTTTCATCGTTGTGCGAAGGTCGGGGGCCGACAACCCATTCCCCTCCATCTCGCTGATAAAGTTGGTGAAGATGTGGCAGAGATCATACTTCTACGTCAGGAGCATCTCCGCGAGGGGCGACTGGGTCAACCTGCCGGCTTTCGAAGCCGGCCCGCCGGCTGGGAGACTGCCCAACTGGTCGTATCGGGCCAAGTCGCTGACGCCTGCGGGAGCCGGCGCCATCGCGCGACTCCGAGTGCTGACGCAGTCGGAGGGCTTGACTGGTCCAGACCTGCTGGCCGCCTTCGTGGCGCGCCGAGTTCTCCTGCTCCAAGGCCGCCCCCATATGATATGCCAGATGAGCGGGCACCGCGACCCTAGTCGGATGTGCACCAAGGACATGCCTCACGAGGAGGTGGCCTTCATGGTGAACTACCTCTCGGATAGCAAGCTCCTGGAGGATTGGCGGTTCGGCAAGGAGCCGTACTCCCGCGCCAACCCCCCGCCTGTGGTGAGTTACCTTTCCTTTCTTTCTTTGGATTGTCTTTTTTCTTGCCGAGTTTGTTTTGACCAGTCGGCTTTGGTCAGAATCCCCTCCTCCACCCGCCAGACGGCACCTCGGGGCCGGCCCGCGAGTTCCTCGCCGACGGGGCGGAGAGCGATGTCGGCGACCCCGATCTGGGGGCAGCGGCTCTGGAGGACGACGCCGAGGGAGGAGGAGCAGCAGGCGACTTCAGGCCTTCAGCCACTTTCGCCGACTGGCCTGACGACGACGTCGAGGGAGAAGTCGCCCCCCACCATCGGCCAGGAGCCGGCCAGCCTAGCGCGGGCTCTTCTGCTGCGGCGGGGGCTCCAGGCGGCGGGAAGAAGCGCAGGGCCGTGCCGACCTTGTTCGGCAGTCGGCCGAAGAAGCCCAAGGGTCCGGCTGCGGTGACCCGGCGGGACGAGGCAGCTGTGAAGGCCATCCACTTCCGTAAGGAAGTGAAGAAGCCGCTATTGGTCTCCGTGTGAGTATTCTGTCTTAATGCTTTATTCTTCTTTGTGGCTTTGTCTGAGTCTTTGCTTGCTCCCCTTGCTTCAGGGCTCCCCTCACCCTTGAGAGGGTCACCGCCGCCTCCGTCATGGGGTCAGCGGAGACGTCCGCCACCACTCGGTGGATTGACCCCGCTGCTGACCTCCGGGAGGCGACAGAGCGGAATGCACAGGAGAAGCGCAACGAAGAAGAGGCCGTTCGCCTGGAGAAGACGGAGGCCGATAGGGCGGAGGCCTTCGCCAAGAAAAAACTAGCGGAGGCCGAAGCTGCCTGTAACACCCTCGATGCGACTATAGCTCCCACGTGTCGAGGCACGACTTAGAGACATAATCGCATTAAAGGCATATGTCGCAAGTAAGGTAATCTTTACAACATCCCATGTAATATAATAATAAAGGGGAGATAACATAGTTGGCTTACACTCGCCACGTCAACCAAAGTACATAAATAACATTACATCAACCAAACACTCATGGCCCGACTACAGCGCCAAAATAAAAGATAACCCAACATGCAACACGGCCCCGATCACCCCCAACTGGGCACCACTACTGATCGTAAGGAAAGGAAACATAGTATCGTTGAGAGTCTTCGTCGAACTCCCACTTGAGCTCAAGCGCGTCACCTGGAGCGGAATCATCAGGCCCTGCATCTGGTGTAATAGTAATCTGTGAGCCACAGGGACTCAGCAATCTCGCACCCTCGCGATCAAGACTATTTAAGCTAATAGGTAAGGCAAGGTAAATATAAGTGGAGCTGCAGCAAGCGACTAGCATATATGGTGGGTAACCTGTTCGCAAAAGAGAGCGAGAAGAGGAGGCAAAGCACGAGCGAGAAACTAGAGAGCAACCTGCGCAAACATTACTCCAACACCGTGTCCACTTCCCGGACTCCGCCGAGAAGAGGCCATCACGATAACACACTCATTTGATTCATTTTAATTAAGTTAAGGTTCAAGTTATCTACAATCGGACATTAACAAATTCCCATCCGCCCATAACCGCGGGCACGGCTTTCGAAAGTTTAAATCCCTGCAGGGGAGTCCCAACTTATCCCATGACAAGCTCTCACGGTCAACGAAGGAATAGACCTCCTCCCGAGACGTTCCGATCAGACTCGGTACCTCGGTTCTTCAAGACACTTTGACAGGTTAAAACAAATCCAGCAACACCGCCCGAATGTGCTGACAAATCCCGATAGGAGCTGCACATATCTCGTTCTCAAGGCACACTCAGATTGTCTAAACTTCCGGTAGGCCAGCCCAGAGTTACCCCTGGTAGCCACCGGCGGCTGACGAGTTGGACCAACACTCAGAGGAGCACTGACCCGGGGGGGGGGGGTTTAAATAAGATGACCCTCGGGCTCCGAAAACCCAAGGGAAAAAGAGGCTAGGTGGCAAATGGTAAAACCAAGGTTGGGCATTGCTAGAAAAGCTTTAATCAAGGCGAACTATCAAGGGGTTCCCATTATAACCCAACTGCGTAAGGAACGCAAAATCCGGGAACATAACACCGATATGACGGAAACTAGGGCGGCAAGAGTGGAAGAAAACACTAGGCGAGAGGCCGAGCCTTCCACCCTTTACCAAGTATATAGATGCATTAAGATAACAAGATAATATAGTGATATCCCAACAAGTAAATAAAGGTTCCAACAAGGAACGGCCTCCAATCTTTACCTGCAACTAGCAACGCTATAAGAGGGGTTGAGCAAAGCGGTAACATAGCCAATCAACGGTTTGCTAGGGCATGGTGGGTTAGAGGTTTGACATGGCAATTTGGGAGGCTTGAAAGCAAGTGGTAGGCATTGTAGCATTGGCATAGCAAAAGAGCGAGCAATCTAGCATAGCAAAGATAGTAGTGATTTCGAGGGTATGATCATTTTGCCTGCACAGTTGTCAGAGTTGACTGGATCCTCGAAAGCAAACTCAACGGGCTCCTCGTTAGCGAACTCGTCTCCCGGCTCTACCCAAACAAGACAAACAAGCAACAAGGACACAATCAACCACGTGCAAGGATCAACCAATATGATGCAAACATGGTATGCTATGCGGGATGCGATGCGGGATGCATATGCAAGATGTGACAAGGAATTCATGACCCTGGCCTCAACTTGGAAATCCAAGTGTGCTAATGGAAATATGAGATGAAATCGCTTGAAAACGATATAAAGATCACCGGAATCGGAGTTACGGTTTGGAAATGGCAAGCAAAACAAATATGACACCGGTCTGCGATTTACAGCAAGTAGCCATCTAAATGCAATGAGATGAACATGCTACAACACCCAAACATGGCATCAAAATACATGGCAAGGATGCATTCATGATGCTTAACAAAAGTCTAGCACTGAGCTACGGCCAATTCATACATTAACAGGTTCAAACAAGCATGGCAATAATGCATATGGCAAACAGATCTCAGACTTAGTGAAATTAACACTTGTCTGGAATTTCAGATCAGGTAGCCCTCTTCGGAGCAACAAAACTACATGCTACAGGACCTGAACATGGCAAAGTAAAGCATGGCATGGAGCTACTCAAAGAGCTTAACAAAAGTCCCTTAATGACCTTGAGCCAAAAGGGATCAGAAAATACAATTGCAAGCATGCGAACATGGCAAGAACATAATCAGATCTCAGACTTAGTGAAAACTGGAGCATGCTGATAACAGATATCAAGTAGGCATGTTTACGAGCTCGATGCACTCACTACGGAGCAAGTCATGACAAACTAAGCATACACCCATCAAGAATACACAAAATGCAAGCTAGACATGGCAAGAACAATAGCATAGCATGCACGGGTCAACTACAACATCATCGGCAAAATTGCAAACAAGTCGACAATCTGCCCAGATTCACAAAGTAGCAAAAGTAGAGCTCGATTGACTCAAGCTAGGGTGCTCCATAATTGCAAACAAAGACATGTATGGATATAGCACTACAAGATTAACAAAACATCCTTACTGATCATCCTCAAAAGAGGCACGGATCACTCGGAAACAACATGAACATATGGCCATATGAAATAAACAGATCAGGGACTTAGTGAAATTACTAAGTCCCTGAAATCAGCACTAACAAGTGCACCACTTTGCAAGCTTGTGCTAGTCACCACACACATCACAAAAATACATGGGTTGCACCTCTGAAAAGATGGCAAAACCCTTAACAAACATATGTAGAGCTCATGGGCATATCATGCACATAATCATCATGGCAAAAATGACAAATATGCAAATGGAGTAGCAGATCTGACAATTATCTCAAGTAGCCCTTTTCTAACAGCATTTCGGGCATCAAGAAGAACTCAAATGAAAATGATCCAATGGAATGAAATGATGTACTCTCTGAGATGAACATTTTGATATGCTATATGCCAAAAACGGAGCAACGGATGCGCAGATATAGCATGACGAAGATGAGCACATGAGCTAGGGTTTGGGGATGAAAAAGTCAACCGAGAGTCTCCTCAGATCCAGATCCAGCGCGTGGATCGAGGCACGCCGGAGCACTGTTCACCGGCGTCGGAGTTGACGAGGGGAGGCGCAGGGCGAGGCCGGTCGCCAGCGGGGGCGCGGTCTCCGGCGCGGGCGAAGTCGCCGGAGCGACGAGGTGGCCGCGGGCGGCTGGTGGCGCACCGGCCGGCGAAGACGGCGACAATGGCGC